>NW_006774285.1:1445397-1449847 GCF_000442215.2 Lipotes vexillifer | reverse complement strand
AACAATGATAAAAGGTTCAACTCACCAGGAAGATACAACAATTCTAAATTTGAATTCACCTAATAGAATATAGCATCAAAATTTACAACATAGGGGCTTCCCTGGTGGCGCAGTGGTTGAGAGTCGGCCTGCCGATGCAGGGCACACAGGTTCGTGCCCTGGTCCGGGAAGATCCCACATGCCGCAGAGCGGCTGGGCCCGTGAGCCATGGCCGCTGAGCCTGCACGTCCGGAGCCTGTTCTCTGCAACGGCAGAGGCCACAACAGTGAGGCCCGCGTACCGGGGGTGGGGGCGAAATTACAACATAAAAATAGATAAAGATACACAGATATATGAATAAATCCAACATTATACTGGGAGATTTCAAAGCAACTGTTCATAACTAATATTTCAAGCAAACAAAAAACAAAACCAAGACATTCAATAAGATAGAAGATTTTAACAATAAAATTAAGAAATAAAATATAGGGCTTCCCTGGTGGCGCAGTGCTTGAGAGTCCGCCTGCCGATGCAGGAGACGCGGGTTCGTGCCCCGTTTCGGGAGGATCCCACATGCCGCGGAGCGGCTGGGCCTGTGAGCCATTGCCACTGAGCCTGCGCGTCCGGAGCCTGTGCTCCGCAAATGGGAGAGGCCACAACAGTGAGAGGCCCGCATAACGCAAGAAAAAAAAAAAAAAAAAGAAATAAAATATAGTGGGGATATGTATAAAATTCAGCATCTGTCAATTAGTGAATACATATTTTTTCATAAGCCACTTATCATAATTAAGCCAAGAAATAAGTCACGACAAATTCCAAACAATGGGCATCACAGACCACATTCTCAACCCAGAAATTAGGTCAAACTTTAGCAACAAAAATATAAGATTTGTACACAATTAGAAGTTAATGCATACAGTTCTAAATAACTCGGGTCAAAATAAGAGAAAATTGAAAAATGCTCAGAACTACTAGAATAAGTGAATTTTAGCAAGGTCACAGGTTAAAGGTCAAAATCAATACTCTATTATATACTTGGAAAACACAGAAAGTTGAATTTTTTAAAAGTTCATGTAGTCCTCAGATTGCAGTTTTATGAAAGATGCCAAAATATTCCTTGCATGGTCATTTCAACACAGGCTTTTGGCAGAAGTCTAAGGACATAATGTTAAATAGATTTCTATGAAAGCAGAAGAAATATAGATTAATTTTGTAATTTGGGGGTGATGGTAACATGAACAAGGATAGACTAAATAATTGCTATGCCTCTTAGAGTGTCCACTTAGCAAACAACAAAAGAAATATTGAAGACAACATGTTGTAAGACTCACAAACCTCCTGGGATCTTTTTTTTTTTTTTGCAGTACGCGGGCCTCTCACTGTTGTGGCCTCTCCCGCTGCGGAGCACAGGCTCCAGACGCGCAGGCTCAGCGGCCATGGCTCATGGGCCCAGCCGCTCCGCAGCATGTGGGATCTTCCCGGATTGGGGCACGAACCCGTGTCCCCTGCATCGGCAGGCAGACTCTCAACCACTGCGCCACCAGTGAAGCCTTACTACGCCACCAGGGAAGCCCAGATCTTTTGTTTTCATTAATTCAGAAAGTATTTATTGATGTCACAATGTATATACTTGTTCTGCATGTGGCCTAGAAAGAATCATAAATATCTCATTTTTAGATGATCCTTAGGTATTCATATATGATTTATATATCCATTTGGTTCTAAGGAAAAATTATGCTTACTGTCAATTCAATCTCTGAGGTATATAAATATGTGTGTGTGTGTGTGTGTGTGTGTGTGTGTATATATATATATATATATATATATATATATATAAAATTCTGTTTTCAACTACTGTTTTTATGAGATTTAGATTTAGATTTTCACCTATACCAAGGTGAGGATATACAGTTAAAAAGAAAAATATTCAATAAAAATATTCTGTGGGTCTAAAAAAAGTTCATGTACTGAGAGGGACTTAGAGGTAAGTTTGACAAAATACATACAAGACCTATTCTAAAAAATTTTTAAAAAGAAATCACAGAGGGCCTAAATAAATAGGAAAATACATATGTTCATCATTTGGAAGTCTCAACATTGTTACTATGTCAATTTCCCTCAAACTAATGTATAGCTTTAATGCAATCTCAACCAAAACTCAAGCAGGCTTTTTTTAAAAATTGAAAGTGACAAATGGATTCAAAATTATATGGAAATGCAAAGAATTTAGACTAGCTAAAACAATTTGGATAAAGAATAGAGGTGGAAGACTTGCACGAATTGATTTCAAGTCTTGCTTTACTTTAAAGCTACAGTAATCATGACAGTGTGGTTTTGGCAAAAGGATAGACACAGATCAATGGAACAGAACAGATAATACAGAAATAGACCCACATACATAGGGTCAATTACTTTTCTACAAAAGTACAAGGCAATTTAATGGTGAAAGGAATGTCTACTTCAACTGAACATTCTTATGAAAAAAGTGAACATTGACCCTCTCTCATATGTAACACCTGATTTGAAATGGATCATAGATCTAAATGCAAGAACTAAAACCATAAAGCTTCCAGAAAAAAAACCCCAAAACAACACAGGAAAAATCTTGGTGATCTTGGGGTAGACAAATATTTCTTAGGATTTAAAAAGCATGCACCATAAGAGAAAAAAATGTATAAACTGGACTTGAACAAATTTAAAAACTTTTGCTCTTTGAAACACATTGTTAAGAAAAGGTAAGCCACAAAATGAGCGAAAATACTTGCAATACACGTATCTGACAAAGTTCTCAAATCCAGAGTATATCTATCTCTCTGTACATATGTTAGAGTAATAAATTATGAAGATGTGTTTTATAGGTATGGCGATAGACAAACTGACCAAGAAACAGAAAATGTGGCTTCTCAAAAGATTCTTGCATATTTGGAACTCTACATGACAGAGATGGCAAGATAGATCAGTGGGGATCAAATTGATTATCCATAAAAGAAAAGAAAATCTGGATCCCTACTTTGAACCACGCATAAAATTTAATTCCAAATGGGCTGAAGATTTAAAAGTCAAGAAGCAAAACTTTCAGAAGAAAACATAAATGCCTTTCTGCCTTGGGGTAGGAAAGGGTTTCTTGAGACATACGCAAGAGCTGACCATAAAGAAAAAGACTGATAAATTGGACAACACTGAAATTAAAATTTAAATTCATCACAAGATATCTTAAGTGAGAAGACAAACCACAGAAACATATAACCGAAAAGGACTAGTAGGCAGATAATAATTTTAAATTATTAAGAAAAAGACAAATAATCCTAGAAAACTAAAACAGGCAAAAGACATGAAGAGGTATTTCACAGCAGAGGATCTACTTGACCTCACTGACATCCTAAAAATATAAACCAAGATCACAATGAGGTATCATTTGTATCCATTATCTTTTTTTTTGTAAATTTTTATTGGAGTATAGTTAATTTACAGTGTTGTATATCCATTATCTTTTGCTATGTTTAACAACGTAGCTCCAAAACTTAGCAACTTAAAAAATCATTTAGTATTTTTCATGATTCTGTGAATTAGGTTGGGCAGTTCTGCTCTGGGCTAGCTTGGCTCTTAAGCTAGGCAGGTCTAAGCTGAGATGCCTTGTTTTGGTCCATCTAGTCCTCTATGCCCCAGTACGTTAGCCTGGACTTTTTCCACATGGTGGGCTCTGGGTTCAAAAGAGCAGTAAGAGAAGACAGGACCCAATGTATAAGTGCTTTTCAAGTCTCTCCTTGTGTCACACTTGCTGATGTCCCTTTGGCCAGAGCAAGTCACACAGCCAAGTACAGAGTCAAGGGATGGAATAAGAGACTCTAGAAGTAAAATCATATTGCAGAGGGGTATGCATACGATGATGAGAAGAATGTATAATCCACTACATCACTCTTTACATGCATTCTTTGGCAAGAATTAGGAAGGACGACAATAGCAGAGTTTGGGAAACAATTTGTAAAGCTGAATACTGGCATACCCTTGTTAGAATTCTATGCATAGGTATATAGCCAAAAGAACCTCTTGCACATGTGAAGAACCAATATGTACAATAATATTTTTAGCAACATTGGTCTTAATAGCAAAAGCTATAAACTACTCAAATGTCCACTGTCAGGAGAACAGATAAATAAATTAAGGTACAATGAAATATTACACAGCTGTGAAAATAAATTTTTCATTTACTCATTTAACAAATATTTACTGAGTACATACTATGTGCCAGGCACAGTGTGAGATGCTAGAGACACAGCAGTAAACAGACAAATATTCAAACATATTATCAGATAGTAGTAAGTACTACAAATGAAAAATAAAGAAATTTGGTATGTGTGCATATGTATGTGTTTGTGCACAATATTTAACAGGGTGGATAGAGAAGCTTTATCTGAGAATCTGACATTAGAAAAGGACCATGGAAAAATATGGGGAAGAGCACTGTAGGGAA
>NW_006774285.1:1425913-1445338 GCF_000442215.2 Lipotes vexillifer | reverse complement strand
GGGAAAGAAAAAAAAGAAGTGCAAAGACTTTGAGGCAGGAGTTTGTCTGGCATGTTCCACTTACCAATAGTTATTAAGGTTACTGATAAATTCAAACACTTAAGTTTCTAAAACTTACAGTTTCATAGATATAGAAATACTACAGATACTCTCTGATTATTTTAAAAAATTAAAGAAAATTCCTCTGCCCCATAGAAGCAGTACTCAAAGCTCCTCTAGGGAATCACCTGGCAGTCCAGTAGTTAGGACTCCATGTTCTCACTGCCAAGGGCCCAGGTTCAATCCCTGGTTGCAGAACTAAGATCCCATATCCACATGCCACGTGGCGCGGGGCCCCCCTCAAAAAAAACAAAAACAACTAAACATGCAATTATCATACACCTACCAATCATACTCTGTACTCTCTCTGCAACTTCCTATAATTACTTTAAAGTAAAAATTGAAAAATATGTATAAAAAAATAAAATCTCCTCTAAATAGGTCTTAAAAACTTGTAAGGAGCAGAAGAATCTTGTATATTCGCTTGATTAAACACTTTTCAAATGTGGTGACCTGAAAGTTTCTGGAAGGAACCAGACTCAAATGATGAAGTTAGGGCTTCCCTGGTGGTGCAGTGGTTGAGAGTCCGCCTGCCGATGCAGGGGACACGGGTTCGTGCCCCGGTCCGGGAGGATCCCACATGCTGTGGAGCGGCTGGGCCCGTGAGCCATGGCTGCTGAGCCTGCACGTCTGGAGCCTGTGCTCCACAATGGGAGAGGCCACAACAGTGAGAGGCCTGCGTACCGCAAAAAAAAAAAACAAAAACAAAAACAATGATGAGGTTAGAAGTAGCTAGTCAGATCAACCAATTCAACCTTACTGGACTTTATTCTGTCCTCATATAGACCAGAGAGTGGCATTTGACAGACCTGACCATTTCTTAATAGAATTCTGAATAAGCAAAGACTTCAGTATGCTCTAAAATATAAAATTTTAAAAAAATGAAAAATTTTTCTAATGCTCTCCTCTGTCCCTCATCTGTCTAGTGCTCTCTAGGTGGAACCACTTTTATGAGTTCTGTGTACCCCATCATTCTTTCTTTAAACACTCCTTAGTCTCCTTTGCCAGCTCTCTTTTACCTGACCTCGGACCTCTCCTCTTCCCTGTTTCCCCCAAGTGACTTATCTAGCTGCACGGTTTAAAATACTAGCTTGAATTTGTATTTTTCATCCTGACCTCTAGATTGGAATACCTAATAGCAGCACTTAGATGATTCCCAGGCACCTCAAATTTAACATGCGCTTTTTCTCCCTCCCCAGCCCTCTTCCTGTAACAAACTTGGCCCTCCCAAAACCTTCCCTCTCCCACTACTTGGCACAACCATCCACCAAGTTACTGAATCCAGAGGCACAGCCATCCTTGACTCTTCTCAATTCCTTACACCTCACATCTAATCCAGGACAAATCCTGTTCCAGATATATGTAGTATCCACACTGCTCTCCACTTTTTTGCCACCACTCTGGTCCAGGCCATTTTCATCTCTCGCTTGGACTACTCAATGGACTCCTAACTACTCTCTCCATTTCTACTCTTGTCCCCTTCAATTCATCCCTCACACATAAGCAAGAGTAAACTACTTATAAATCATACTACTCTCCTACTTGTAACTGTAGAATGACTTCCTAATTACACTCAAAATCAAACCCAAACTCATTTTCATGGCCTGCAAAGGTCTACATAACTTGGACCATGAATGTTTCCTATCTCATCTCATGTCACTATATTCTAGGTGTACGATACTAGAGTCTTAAACAAGCACATATCCACATTAACTGTCTCTCAGACCCTTGATTGTTTCCTTCATAACATTTATGACACTGTGCTTATTCTTTTTTTTTTTTTGCGGTATGCAGGCCTCTCACTGTTGTGGCCTCTCCCATTGTGCAGCACAGGCTCCAGACGTGCAGGCTCAGCAGCCATGGCTCACGGGCCCAGCCGCTCCACAGCATGTGGGATCCTCCCGGACCGGGGCACGAACCTGTGTCCCCTGCATCAGCAGGCAGACTCCCAACCACTGCACCACCAGGGAAGCCCTTATTCTTTCATTTTTGTATTACTGTTTTTCTCTCTGTCAGGTTCCTAACTAAAATATCTATTAGTTTTTGTTTCCCACTGTTTTTCCCAGAACCTGGTAAAAGGCTTAAGACACAAGATGTTTGTTCACTGATTGGATGAATGAACAGATAAATATGACAATAGATATCACTACAAAATAATCTTCTCATGCAAAGAAAGTAAGTGCTAGAAGACACTGTTAAATATCAAACCCCCAAATTTCAATTCTCAAATTCTGTGTCGTGGCTTACACGTATAATGTAAACTGTTAATAACACAAAAAGGTTGAGATAATGGCCTACAAGAATGACTCATTTGGTTAAGAATCCCGCATATGTTGTAAAACATTCACGAAATGTGAGTATATACATATATATATTTACTGAAACTTCATTAATAATGAGCAAACAATAATCGAGTAAGCAGGAACACAAAGATATGCTTTCGAAAGAGGGCTGGAAAAAGTTCTTAGTAACTGCTCAGTAGGCCACATGATAATGATGACATAACAATCATGGTTAACTATATGCCAGGCACTGTTCGAAATGCTTTACTTAAATCTATTCACTTAACCCTAACAATAAAGGTGTGTACTAACTTCAATATCTAGGAGGAAACTGAGATAATAAGAGGTCAAGTAACTAGACTAGCCCAAGGGTTGCACAGTAGTAGACCTGGAATTTGAACTAAGGCGATCTAAATTCATAGCCTAGGCTCTTAACACTATCTACGTAGTCCTTCCAGGAAAATCTATAAAGACCAAGGTTTTATTAATGAACCTCTAGAACAAGAGAAAACACCACGGTGACCTACTAAGAAGATTTTTTATTTCTGGAATACTGACAAACTCTTTAAATTATAGTCAGAGACTAAACAAGTTTTGTGAAATCAATGGAAGCAAAAGGATTCTCACCAAGACAAAAAATAAACTCTTCTACAGTGGCTATTTACTTAGAATGAAATAATTATATTAAAATTACAAATAGCTTGGGAAAATTTTTTATCAGGAGCAAAGAAATTATTATAATTTCCTCCTACGCATTAGCAACGACACTCACTCAGTAGAGACATGTGTTACAAAGATCCTCTGTCTTTTCCACTTGCCAGAAAGAAGACACCTTGATACCTGATAGTAATGAAGCATGAACTCAGAATAACTATTCTGAAGAAGAGAACTAACTTTTTTCTATCCTTATTCCATTCCACTACAAATTTTGCCAAGCATATTTTTGTTTTCCTAGAATTTACAAGACTGAAAATCAGGTAAAAAGGGAAAAAAATGTACATACACATATAGATCCCTTTAATACATAAGAAAACCATTTTCATGCAAACCAGGAAATACTGCGAAACCAAATAAAGATGCCTGGAGACAACCTTAGCAGAAAGAAAGAACACTTGGGACCTCATTTCCAGTTCAGGCTCTGGTACTACCTAAGCCATATGACCTCAGGCAAGCCAATTACTGATTGTTTCTGGGCCCTAATTTTCTCCTCTGTTAGATGAGAAGAATCTAACTCTGTGTTCACAGAGGTTGCTTCTAATTCTAAATATTGTTTTCAATAGGTTTCAGTGAAATAATATAAGGCTTTAGTTAACTATATGTAAGCGCCCAAAAGTTCAACTTCCTCTGCACTTGGAAATTCTTAAGTAGCAATACCTGATGGCCAAAAAGGATCAAATTTAAACTCCCAAATGCAAAACTAAACTCATTCTGAAGTCACCTACTTATAAACCAAGATGACTAATACAGTGGATTACAGTTTCAAACTATTCCTGATTAGCTTTTATTGCATTCAAAAGGAGGGCAAAGATCATCTCAGAGAAGTGTGTGACAAATTTCAGATAAATAACACACTTAATATAAAGCATCAAATTTTGAAATGATGCAAAGTAACAGTATTCTGCACTGATACATTTCCTGCTTTCAGAGTAAAATGACAATATCGCCATATTTTCATTTACATAGTGATTTCACATTTACTATCTCCCTTCATTGCTGTAAAAATCCTATGAAGTAAGCAGCACTTTAATCAACACAATTCAGATCAGCTCAGAAAGTTAGCTAACTTGCCAACCTATGCTCAATAAGTGTTGGAGCCAAGATTCCAATCTAGGTCTTCTGATTTAAAGTTTAATGATGTTTGCAATCCTAAAAACTGGTAATTCAAGCCAAAGGCAGGAAGAAGTTGGAAAGTGAGAAAATTTGGATAATCAGTCCCTGGATAACTGGACTGAACAAAAAGAATATAAGACCAGGTGTGGCAGTTATAAAGTAAAAAGGCAAATTTACCAGCTGTTAAAAATAATAACATCTAATTTATATAATTCCACATTTCAAAAATCTTTTTGCCTCGTTTCAAAGACAAGTGTGAAAAAAATTTCTAACTCAAAAATAAGAATATGTAAATAAACAACAAATTGATTAAACTAGCTATAAAGCATTAAATTGCTAAAAGGTATTAAAACATTTACTGAAGTAGTTCAGAAACTTGATTATTCTGGACTGTGAATCAAGGAATTAAACTATATTAATCAAGTAGGATATATTCCTCAAAGGAAAAAAATGCTCCAGTGTTTTAAAATAATACAGGCAAATAAGTAAAATATAAAAGATTTCTACTGTAGAGTCATTTCACACCTACACAAATTGGCCACATTTGTCTGGGTACCACCACCTCTTCCAAAGGTCAATAAAAAAATAATCTATAATGCATAAAATGTTGCCTAGTAAATAGCAGTTTCTTACTATCATCATTTATGCTGAGAATACACAACTAAAATCAGGGCTGATGATAATACAATTAATAGGTAGTAGCAGAACATTAAATTCTCTATCATTACAACATTAGAAATACTTGTACGAACTTCTCCAAAGGATCAGTGCAATCTGTCTACAGAATTTCTGACAAACCCCAAAGGAGAATTGAAAGACATTAAAGTTAGGAAAAGGAGCTATGTTATCAAGACAGGTAAACAGTGCCAGAGCCTATATGAGAGTTTTGCATGAATTTGCAGGAAAACAAAAGACAACAGTGCAAAACTTACTGGAGGTCACAAATAATCTTAAGCAGCGTGACACAGCCTCACATATGGCTTACTGAAAGTTTAGAGATTAAGCTAACCTTCATGTTTTATTGCAAATACCTCCACTGTAAAGAAATTCAGGGGGTCAGGGATTTGGAAAAGGCAGAGAACGCTATTCTTCATGAAAGTAGTGGGAAATAACATGAAGGTCCTCTGCAAGAGATCTACGGAGGGAAGGCCCCATTCCCTTGGCCACCAACGCTTTAGAAGGCACTTGCACGTCTGAATTTTGTTTAGAAATGGATACAAAATAGAATCATGTGCTAGTGGTTGGCGGGGTGGGGGGGCAAGAAACCAACTGACAGATGCTGAGAAACAGCTTGGTCATCAGCAAGGAAGACCTTCCTCGTTTACTCTAAGGTCCTAGACACCCAGAGAGGAAGAGGAGACGGGTACTCTACAGAAGCTCAGAACGGCTTCCAAGTTCGCCGCGATGAGAGGGAATGGTTGGGAGTCCAGTACGGGTGGCCAACCACGGGGAGGTGTCCCAAATAATCTACTGCCAGACTGAGACAGTCAGCAGCGCTCTAAAGCACTGCTTGAAGTCAAAATCACGGTGCCCTAGATATGCACCGTCTAAGTGCAGAAGAAGCCAAGCTCTGAGGATAGCCTCAGGCGTCCGTCCCCAATTCCCAGCTCTCGCTTACCTACCCGCTCTGACTCCAGCTTCTCCGGATCTCCAGATCTCAGATCCTGGAAGCTGCTCACAACTGACTCTCACACCCGCCGCAGGGCTCCGGCCAACCGGAACTAGCTCACGTCACTTCCGGTCCGTTTTCCCTCCGGGAGACCGCCTCCAGAATAAAAGCGTTCCCCCCTCCTTTCGGCCCCCTCAGCTGATCGTCGCGGGATTTCAGTTAGAGTGTGGGTTAGGGACTTGTGGGCGGGGCGAGAGGAAGAATGACTGTTCTCTTCGCGGTTCTTGATCCGGAACTTGTTGTCAAGGAACCCCGGAAGGGGTAACTCGCGCGAGAGAAGCGAGTTCGTTACCCAGAAGTGAAGAACGCAAAGCCGCAACTGAGGTGGAGGAGAGGTTCTCTAGGTAGGTCAGCCTCTCACAGGTAGGGGGATGTTCTTCATTCTGCCTCCAATTGGAATGTTTCTTCCCATCTAATTTTATAACCACCCCTTCACCCTTTCATCTTCTCCTTCGTAAACTGTCTTCCGTCCAGTGGCCGCCGGAGCCACTGTTCCGGTTCGGCCAGTCGTCTTTTGGAAGAAAGGACCAAGCTGCTGGGGAGGGGAAGGACCCAGAATTTCTAGTTCCCAGGCAACGCCTCCATTGAGGCAGCATTGATAGATTCGCTCCGAATGTGAGAAAATACCGAGCAGGCCTCACACTCTGCTATTTATTGAGTACCCACAGCGTAGCAAGTTGTTGAGTCCTACGAGGAAAGAAAAGGCCTCTAAGAATATGATCGAAAAATTGCCTCCCTGTGTCACACAGACATAATGTCTAAAGGAGTATTTAATACGTTAACAATCCCAGGCACTGTACTAGACGTTGAGAATTATGCTCTACAGTGGTTATGTGTTATTGTTACAGTGACTCTGGAAAGTAAATAATTAAGACTGACTGGGGGGTGGTAAAGACTTAAGAGACAGGTTTGGTTTGAACTACACCTTCATGGGTTAAGAGGGTTTTTTGTGTGTTTAATTGGAGAAAATTATTTCAGGGAGAGATTGCTGCTTGAAAATACCTAGTCATTTGGTGTGGTTGAACAGTACACTGTGTAGCAGGAGAGGAGGATAAAGTAGGTTGAAACCAAATTGCGTAGTTCTTTGAATTCCTGCGAAGGGATTTATGTTTTATTGTTACCCCACCGAACTTGGGTCCACTCACCCAACGGGTAGCAAACGGGTACCCAAAGGGTACTGACACCGGGTTGTGGTGAAAGAAAGCACAATGTTTATTGCAGGGCCCCAAGCAAGGGAGTGGGAGACAAGCTTCAAATCCACTCCAACTTGGTGTTTGAGTTAGGGTTTTTTTTAAAGGGGAAGAACAAAGAGGCTGGAATTAATCATCTTGTAACATTTCTGTGACTTTCCTTAATTGTAGTTTCAGGAGTCAGGATGTCTCTGGTTTATGATTCTCTGGCCAGGTGGTCTATGGCTCGAGGTCTGTTAGCTCATCTTGCCCTGGAGAAACAACCTGAGTGGTAGGTGATATCTACAACAGCAGTTTTAGTGTATTGACAGTGTTATTGACAACAACAATTTTAGTCATCAACTCTGGTTGGTTAGTATTCAGTTAGTGCAGGGTTGAGGTCACAGCAGAGAAGAAAAGGGATAAAGTTTTGGATAGAGAGATTAATCATAAACTCGGTGAGGGACTCAGTTTTAGGGTGACTTGGTTTCCTTATTCCTTAGGCTTTTATCCAGTGATTTTCGAGCAGAGAAATTACAGGATCAGATTTGTGCTTTAGAAGTACAATTAATTATAATGGCAGATGGACTAGGATGAACTAGGGCACAAGTGAACCAAATATGGAAAGATTACAGGAAGTTTGAGAGGGAAGGGAAGATACTGAGTTCAGTGTAGGACACAGTTTAGACCACTTCATAGACATCTAAGTGGTAAAATCTAGCAGAAGCTGGAAGTTCAAGTGTGGTGGCCAGGGAGACGCTCTAGGAATCCTCAGCATTTGTTAATTCAGGAATGAGTGAGATTCTTCATTTCACAAACTATTTATTGTCTATCTCCTCCTACTAGATTGTTCAGTGCGCTTCTCCAGGGTCCAGAACTGTGCACAATAGGCCCTCAGTAAATATTGATTGATTAATTGAATGGAAAGAGAGTATATAAACCAGCACTGTCCAATAGAACTTTCTGCAGTCATGGAAATGTTCCATATCTCACTAACTCATAGAGTGGCACCTGGCCACTTTTAAGCTGTTGAGCTATTGAGCACTTGAAATATGGTTAAATGTAACTGAAGAACTGAATTTTCATTTTGTTTTAATTTAAGTTTAAATGACTACATTTGGCTAATGGTTGCTGTATAGGACAACGTAGGTACAGACTGAAAAGAGGGCCAAATGTGTAAGCTTGGATAATACATACATCAGGAGACAACAGAGGACATATAACCAGAAAAAGAGACTGGAAGAAAGGTATCAGAAAGATAGGATGATAATAGGGTGAACGTTGGGTTAAAGAATTCAAGGAAAGAAAGCTTAAAGAAAAGTTGTCAGTGAGTGGTGCAGAAAACTCAAGATGAGGCCTAAAAAGAGGCAGCTGCATTTGGCAATTAACTAGTGTCTGATTCCTTAGCAGTTTCAGTTGAGTGGGGAAGGGAGACAGGTAACTGAAGAAGTTTAGAGATGAAGGGAAGAGGAAAAGTGAGGCAGTGGTTTAAGGGTCAAAGAGGAAGGATTTTTAGGTTGGAAAAGGCCAAGGAGCAGTAGCCAGTGGAACAGGATAAATGGGGGTAGCATGCTTCAGAAGGTAATGGAATCACGAGCATTGGTGAAAGAGGTTTAATCTGGCTGAGAAATTAGAAGGCACCAAGAGGAGGGTTTTATAGGACATGTTCTTTTGGCAGTGCTGTCATTGCCTGGGATTGTCTATGAGACTAAGATAGTTATTTTTACCTTAGTCTCAAGCACTGGGTTTATTGATACATGTTTATAATAGATATGCAGAAAAGGGGACAGGCTGAAACACTTTTTACAGGTGTTAGATGTTGATCGGATCAGGCTGATAGGAGATTAGAACATTGTAAAGAATAGAGATGCTAGTATTAATTTCAGCGTTTTAGAATTAGAGACCTCAAGATATGGGACAGAAGTGATAAATAAGCTTGGTTATTTCTGGAACTTTTTCTGCTTTCTGTTTATGATGACTCTTACTGGTATATCAGTTTTTAAATAAAGTTGAGAAAATGCGAAACTTTCCATCATGACCTTTTAGACGAGTATGTTCAACATATACTCATGTGTAGTTCCTTTCTACAGATAGTACCTCTGAGTCTGGTATGTGGGATATTTGGTTATTTTGCAACCTAGAAATTGGTGCAGAGAATCCTTCTAGTTCTTGACATAGAAGTTTGTGTGTGTGTGTGTGTGTGTGTGTGTGTGTGTATTTTTTTTTATATAATATATAATTGAATATTTGTTCTATTTGTAGTCTGGTTGTTAGATTATCAGAGAGAAGTCCTGCTGATATGTAAGCATCATGTAGTAACTAAATGATAGATGCATTATGTGATAATGTGGGTTCTAATAAGAATTAAATTTTATTTTCTTTTTTTGTGGCTGCAAAGGCATCTAGAGCCTTAAAGTACCATGTCAGTACAGCCCTGTCACCATTTTAGGCACACCAGTGAAAGAGGGCTGAAACTAGGTGCTGATGACTTAACCATTTATGATGGTCATTCCTTGTCATTCTCCTTTTATCCCTAAATGCTTGTTTCCTCAGGGTTCTGTTTAGCCATTTCTTCCCTCGATATACTTGACCCAGTGGACTTACCCACTTTCATCACTTCAGTAATCTGTTATATATTAATTTCTTTTAAATATGTATTTCTAGCCTAAGCTTATCTTCTGACCTCTTAAATGATATATCTTTTTTTTTTTTCCTGGACATCTCAACCAGGATGTCTTTTGGTCAAACCATACGTAATATATCTAAAACTGATTTTAGTATCTTTTACTTTCAAACCTTCTCTTTCACCAGAATCCCTTCATCAGTAAATAGTATACTTCCAATCTCCATTTGTTCAAATCTAGGTGTCATTCTAAACTTCTCCCTTTCTTTTATCATCAGACTTCCAGTGAGTCACCAAATCATACACGTGTGTCTCAGCCACTTCTTTCCTTTCCCATTGTCACTACTCTTCTCTGAGTGACTGTCATCTCATCTAGACTACTGGGAAAGGCAACAGAGTAGTGTTAAGAACACAGGCTCTGGAGTCAGGCTACCATTTACTAGCTTTGTGAACTTGGGTGAGCTACTTATATTCTCTGTACCCCAATTTTCACATCTGAAAAAATGGGGATTATCTGTATTTATCTTAAAGGACTTTTGGGAACATTGAAGGAGACAATTCATGTAGACTGTCAATACCTAATATACACCTAATATAAAACCTAATTTAGCAATTATTAACTGTTATTATGATTACATTATAGCAGCCTCCTGATCAATCCCCTGTATCTGTTCTTACCAGCTTCTAATTCATTCTTTATACTGAAGTCCCAGGTGATCTCTTAGAAAACAAAAATCATTTCCCTGAAGCAGCTTCTCATTGTCCTTAGGGTAAATTCCAAACCATCTAACATGGCTTACAAGGCCTTCTGTGATCTGCCCTTCTTTCTCACTTTGTTCTCTGCAGCTCTTTCTCTCCATCTTCCAGCAGTCTGGACTGCTTTCAGGTCATTTGACATATTGTATTTCTCTCCTCTGGCCTGCCCACTTGGTGTTCTTTCTGCCTGAAATGATCATCCATCCTTCTATCTTCTTACTGATCCTTTGTTGCATTTTAAATATTTCTTCGACGAGGCCTTCCCTGACCTCCTACACTGAGCTAAAGCACTTTATGTACTCCCCAACACCTTTTTTAAAAAAAATATTTACTTATGTATGTATTTATTTATTTATGGCTGTGTCAGGTCTTAGTTGCGGCACGTGGGATCTTTCGTTGCAGTGCGCAGGTTCTTCGTTGCAGCACACGGGCTTCTCTGTAGTTGTTATGCACGGGCTCTCTAGTTGTGGCACGAGGGCTCAGTAGTTGCGGCTCGCAGGCTCTCTATAGTATGTGGGCTCCAGAGCACGTAAGCTCTGTAGTTGCGGCACGTGGGCTCAGTAGTTGCAGCGCACAGGCTTAGTTGCCCCGCAGCATGTGGTATCTTAGTTCCCCAACCAAGTATCGAACCTGTGTCCCCTACATTAGAAGGCAGACTCTTGTTTGTTTGTTTGTTTGTTTGTTTTTTGGCTGCATTGGGTCTCCGTTGCTGCATGCCAGCTTTCTCTAGTTGCGGTGAGCAGGGGCTCCTCTCTGTTGCAGTGTGTGGGCTTCTCATTGCGGTGGCTTCTCTTGTTGTGGAGCACGGGCTCTAGGTGCATGGGCTTCAGTGGTTGTGGTGCATGGGCTCAGGAGTTGTGGCTCAAGGGCTCTAGAGCACAGGCTCAGTAGTTGTGGCACACAGGTTTAGTTGCTCTGTGGCATGTAGGATCTTCCTGGACCAGGGATCGAACCCATGTCCCCTGCATTGGCAGGCAGATTCTTAACCACTGTGCCACCAGGGAAGTCCTCCCTAATGCCTTTTCATAACAGTTACCAGTCATGTAATTATTTGTCTTCTCCTCCACTCATCTCTGAACAACTGGCAGTGGCCTGTATTGCTCACCACATTCCTAGTCTAACAAGGTATATGTCTGGTACATAGGAAGTCAGCAAACGTTTGGGTTTTTTTTAACTTCTCTTTGCCTCAGTTTCCTCATTTTCAATATATAGAATTAATGCTAACTTCTTACAGTTACGTGGATCAAATGACACAATACATTCAAAGTACCGTTGAAGCTTTGAGCTATGACATGAAATTTTCTTAAAATAAAATGAAAGAAATTCAAAATTAGGACTGAGTCATCTCTAAACCACTACCAGAACATGAGCTCCGTGAGAGAAGGGACTTTTTCTCCTTTGTATGCTCCTGTATTCCCCCAGATCCTAGAGCAGAACCAGTTAATATTTGTGGGAGGAAGGAGGCAATATATCATAAAAATAAAAGAATTAAGAAAGCAGATGAGCTTAATGACACACTTCTGACTATAATTCAGATAACCTACTTCTGTAGCTACACTCGGGAGTTTCCATTTCCAAACTCAAAACCCCAGACATCTCTCTCTAACCACAGCCATCTGCCTTTCCAGCTTACTTCCATCATTCCTTTTCTTAATAGCATGTGCATATCCTCTCACCTTCCTGTCCTTAAATCATTTTATAAGAATATGGATTTCATGGCTTATCATTTCAAACATTCTTGCCTTCACCCTAAATTCCCTTATGCCCCTTGTCTTGGTGCTTGCTTTTAGTAGAATTCAAACTTGGATAAATCCAGCTATCTGTCGTAGGTGGGGAGGATGAAGGAAGAATATAGGTGCAGCAGATTTAGTTTATATGTTTGGAGGCAGTGATTATGTGGTTTTAGTCTTCTGGCTTCTGTTTTCTCTGTGAAGTATGAAGTCATCTCTTCTATATTTTTACCTATACTCAGGCTGCTAAGTACTGCTGGAGAAGATCATAACTGGTAGGTATGGTACCATTATAAAATCATTATTAATCCTAACCATGTTTTCAGTGTTCCTCTGCAATCCTGCTGTGTTTGCTGTAACTTTTATTTCAGTCTTCCTCTTCTCAACTCCAGCTTGTCTTTTGTACAAAATAACTCCCTCCAAGGAACAATCTCCTGCTTCCAAATCCACAGCCCTACCTGCATCTAAACTTGTCACATTGGGAAAGGTGTCCCTTCTTTCCAAGACCAAATCTCTTCACAGGGACTTAGGTGCCTCCCACCTACTGCTTTGTATTATTAATTATTCTTTACCTATCTTGAGCATCTACCTACCTTTTCTCTGGGTCCATCCATTAACATTTAAATATGTTCAACATTTGTATATACTCATCTTTCCATCCTAAGAGGGGAAAAAAAACCTTTCCTTTTTCTTCATAGCCCCTTGTATCCGTTGCTTTTTCTTTCTGCTTTGCTTTCACTTTCTCTTTCTTGACCCCGCCTCAAACTAGCTTCTGCCCCACAACTACCCCACATTAGTTTTTTGCCAAAACTAATGGACAGACTGTCTCAGAGTGCTATCAGCTTCTGGAAATACGTTCTTCACCACATTGTCCTGGTATTCCTGCCTCTGTATCTGTAAAAGTTGGCCATTTAAGAAGGCAGCTCCAGGGACTTCCCTGGTGGTGCAGTGGTTAAGAATCCACCTGCCAATGCAGGGGACATGGGTTCGAGCCTTGGTCCGGGAAGATCCCACATACCGCGGAGCACCTAAGCCCGTGCACCACAGCTACTGAGCCTGCGCTCTAGAGCCCACGAGCCACAACTACTGAACCTGCGTGCTACAACTACTGAAGCCCACACACCTAGAGCCCATGCTCCACAACATAGAGAAGCCACCGCAATGAGAAGCCTATGCACCACAGTGAAGAGTAGCCCTGCTTGCGCAACTAGAGGAAGCCCTCGCACAGAAACGAAGACCCAACACAGCCAAAAATAAATAAATAAATTTATTTTTTTAAAAAAAAGGAATGAAGTATTGATACATGCTACAGTGTGGATGAACCTTGAAAATATCATGCTGGATGATAGAAGCCTGAAACAAAAGGCCACATATTGTATGGTTTGATTTATATGAATGTCCAGAATAGGCAAATCCATAAAGACAAAGTAGATAGTGGTTACCAGAGACTGGGCGAGGGAGAAATGGGAAGGGACTACTAATGGGTGTAGGGGTTTCTTTTTGGGGCAGTGAAAATGTTGTGGAATTAGATAGTGGTGATGGTTGTACAACATTGTAGATATATTAAAAAACACTGACTTGTATGCTAAAAAGGTGAATTTTATAGTATGTGAATTACATCTCAAAAAAGTTTGATCCCCTATATTCTCATTTTAAAATATTTGATAACATTGCATACTTTGCCTACCGTATAATTTCAAAGACATTAATATATTCTAATTTTAACAGAAAAGAGAATAAAAAACTTTATGGTAAAATATGTATTTCCAGGACTGCCATCTATGCCACACAGATTATGCACTGTACAATTCCAAGGGCACCACTTGTAAGTTCTACAAACATGATGGCCCCATGTATTTCAATGTATAAATGCTTAGATACTATTTATTCCACTAGAAGAAACTGATGACTGTTTGTGCCTATACACTGAAGCGTCATGAATCCAACAGCCTCAAATGTAGAGTGATATAAGTGCTTTATTGATGATTCAAATACCATGAACAGCTTTGCTGGGGTAATAGGAATTTCTAAAATAATAAGGATAAAGGATTATCTTCCTTTGATTTATATGATAGTTATACTACTGGTAAATTGAGTGTGTTAAAACTACACAAAAAAACTTTGTGTTCGTATGCAAAATGAAATTGGGTTCTACTCTCAGACATTAATAGTTTTTCATCTACAGTAATGTCCAGTGGGACAAATCTTCACGTGTAAGGCTTTTAACATTCCATGCCAAGGTCTAGTAAATGTCAGCAGCACACCTCACTCCAGGCCCGTTGTTGTGACAACCAGGAACTTCTCTGAGGGGTTGGTACCATCCCCATTAAGAATTAATGCAGTACGAAGAACAAGTAAATAAGCACTCACTATATTCCAGAAACAGTGAGTTAATCTTGGTTTCTCTAGATCCTTTAGGCATCTTGGTAAAACAGAACATTTCCTTTCTCCACAAGACTTAGCAAAAATTGAGGAACGGAGCTATGTTGTATCCAAGAAAGAGATGTACTCCTCACATTGAGATTCAAAATGACCTAAACTGCTTCACCTGTATTCTTGAACCTTTTGTAGTACACAGGGGAGAAAAAATAGTACATGCCTAAGATCCAAAACATATTTTGCCTTTTTTCTGGATGAATTAAAATATTGCTGCTTATATACTGTCAGGATGTTTTATCTGATAAGCCTGTAACTTTCCACTGCTAGATAGTGACAACTTTCTTTTCCTTTCAGATGCTCTCCAAACCCTTGGTTATGGAATATTTGACTAATCCTGGTGCACTCAGCTTGGCTGCCGGCGTTGCTTGTGGCATGTGCCTGGGCTGGAGACTCCGAGTACGCTTTGGAATGATCCCCAAGAGCTCGGTGAGCGAGACAGACACTGACACCAGAACAGAAGCAAGCATCTTAGGAGAGGGTGGGGAGTACAAAATGATTCTTGTGGTTCGAAGTGACTTAAAGATGGGAAAAGGGAAAGTGGCTGCCCAGTGCTCTCATGCTGCTGTTTCTGCCTACAAGCAAATTCAAAGGAGAAACCCTGAATTACTCAAACAATGGGAATACTGTGGCCAGCCCAAAGTGGTGGTCAGAGCTCCTGATGAAGAAACTCTAGTTGAATTATTGACCCATGCAAAAATGCTGGGACTGACAGTAAGTTTAATCCAAGATGCAGGACGTACTCAGATTGCACCAGGCTCTCGAACTGTTCTAGGAATTGGGCCAGGACCAGTAGACCTAATTGACAAGGTCACTGGCCACCTAAAACTTTACTAGGTGGAATATTGTATGATGATGGTCATCCCACCACCACAAGGGTTTGAAACTGTCAAATTCTAACAATAAAAGCTGAATTTCTTCCCCCAACTTATGTATTCTTGAGATGAAAATCCATTCCTGTGTTCTTCTATCATGTACTTGGCCTGGTTACACAGTTATCTTGGGCTGAAAAAAAAAAAAAAAGTTTGGTTAATAAATAGTCCTGGTGGTTCAAGAGATGGGTGCTGAAACAAGAAATATTTAAGATGAGAGGCAAAGGTCAAAATAAAATTGGATTACGAGGTGGGAAACAGCATTTCCTATGTGTGGTTCGGTCCCTTTGTGTGTTAATAGCTCTTCTATTACCCACCTTGGAGCATTAGGGGTCAGGGGTACTACCATTAGGTGTAAACTGTAGTTTGTTTTTCCTGCCTTCAGTTTTTGGATGACTGCCTATATTAATAGATCATGGGTTTAAAATCTAACTTTGTGGATTTGTCTTAAAGCTGAGGTTTTATAGCACTGATATAATCCACCCGTGCCGTGTTTCATGTTCATTCCCTAACCCACACTGGCTAAAGTTTCTCAGCAGTGGTCCTACATCTCTTTAGTTCCCCCCCTTTCCTAACAATGAAGGCATTGAAACTTGCGAAGTGACCTGTATGGACCTTGAAGGTGATAATGGGCCCACGTAAGGATTTATGGTAATTGTAAAGTGAAGGTAGCTTAGCCCAACATCCCACTATTTCTTTACCTAGAACTTAAGAACTGGACAATTATTCAAGGGCACCTTATTTCCCTTTTGATCGTTATGCACTTAGCATGACATAATTCCAATAATTACTATGTTATACCAGCTGCCCAGAATATGAAGGTTCCAGCTCCCAAGAGCCACATAGCTTCCTGATTGCTTTTTTGCAAAAAGGGATCCTGACAGGATTTCTAATTTCAGTATATCCCTAAGAACTATTGATGATGTCAGGGAGAACTCTGGTAACAGGCACACGTTAAGTTACTGCAGCTCTCCATGGTTAACTTCAGCAATTAGCATTAGTTAGCAGTTAACTTCAACATAAGCAGTAATATAGAACAACTGCAAGCTCTAAGGTCAGTGGAGTCTGGGCAGAACACTAAAGACTACTGCAGCCAGTCTTAAAGGTTCTATTTCGTCAGTTTTATAGTTTACAGTGGCATCTGACAGCACAGAAGAAATTGCAACTGTGAAGGATGCTACAATAGCAACTGTTTCTAAATAGAATGTTTATACTGGATTGGAAAGTGATGCAACAGCATGTAACTGAGTTGAAGAGAACCCAATCCTAAATGTATGATTCTGGCTTCGGTAATTTCTGAGGCTTGCCTCAGAGACTGATGGTTCTAGGTTCAAAAGTGCATTCCCAACAGGATGGTCTGCCGTGGCTGATATAAGTAATTTTAATAAATCATGGCATATCTACTAAGATGAATAGTACACAAATTCTGGTAGTTATGTAAACATCATGTTTGTTTTCTAGCTCACCTGTACTTTCATATTTATTTTATAGGGTTCATAATCTTATGGTTCACAGAGTATACTCTGCAGAGCCATTGGGGTCTCTAAGACACTTGCAAGGAGTCAAAACAGTTTTCCTAATACTAAGGCATTCTTTTCCTTTTCCACTGTTTTGACATTTGCAGTGATGATAAAAAAGCAATGGTGGGTAATACTGCTGGCACCTTTCACAAATCAAGACAGGGGCACCTACCTGTACAAGTAGTCATTGTAGTTTTCACTGCCCTACACTTAGTTTAAAAAAAAGAAAATTTCACTTCATGTCCTTGAAGAAGCAGTAAAAAATTATTAAATTTGATCCTTGACTGTTTGTCTTTATATTTTATGTAACATCAAACAAACACTTCTGGTGCACACTGAAGTGTGACTGTCATCTCGAGGAAAAACACTTGTGGCTGAGTCCTGAGCTGAACTAGCTGCTTTTGTCATCAAACATTTTTACTTGCAAGAACTGACAAAATCTAGTTAACCAGACCTGGATGTTTGGCAGATATAACTACAAAAAGTTCATCTTCATGATTTCAGAGTCCACATTTCAACTAACCACAAGTATCTGGAAAGGCTATTAAAATACTCCTTCCTTTCCTTATTAAATATCTGTATGCGGCCAGATTTTCTTCATATACTTCAAAACATAACAGATTGAATGCAGAAGTAGTTATGAGAGTCCAGCAGTCTTCTGTTACAACAAACTTTAAAGAGACTTGTAAAAAATAGTACAATGCCATTCTTCTTGCTTGACTTTTGGTTGGGGAAATATGGTTAATTCATTATTGCTTACGTTAACGTTCAGTGAGTTTATTAGTCATATTTAAATGGTTAATAGTTTAAAAAAATTGTTTTAACTACTAAAATACAGTAAGTATGAATAGATAAAACCCCACATAAACTAGAGCTCTTTGGGATCTTCAGTAATTTGAGTATAAAAAGGATCCTAAGAAGAAGTTTGAGAACCGCTACAGCAGCGGTCCCCAACCTTTTTGGCACGAGGGACTGGTTTCATGGAAGACAATTTTTAAACGGACTGGGGTGGGGGCAGGGGGTGGTTTTGGGATGATTGACGCACATTACATTTATTGTGCACTTTATGATTATATTGTAATATATAATGAAATAATTATACAGCTCACTATAATGCAGAATCACTGGGAGCCCTGAGCTTGTTGTCACTTGCCACTCAGAGTTCTGAGAGTCTGCAGTCAAACCTCTCTGCTAATGATAATCTGTACTTGCAGCCGCTCCCCAGCGCTAGCATCACTGTCTCAGCTCCACCTCAGAGCATCAGGCGTTAGATTCTCACAAGGAACACGCAACCTAGATCCCTTGCATGCGCAGTTCACAGTAGGGTTCGTGCTCCTATGAGAATCTAATGCTGCTTCTGATCTGACAGGAGGTGGAGTTCAGGCGGTAATGCGAGCAATGGGGAGTGGCTGTAAATACAGGTGAAGCTTCACTCTCTCGCCCACTGCTCACCTCCTGCTGTGAGGCCCCATTCCTAACAGGTCCCCAGGTGTTGGGGACCCCTGCACGACAGTGAGAATATCTGCATGACTAAATCAATTTATGGAAAATTAAAGCAGCCCTACTTGGAGAACATCAGTCTCTTGCTATTGTACCAATGTCTGTTGAAATGATTGTCAACAATTATCAGATTTTTTTTTTGGTATAATGTCTATATTTGGATACTAGGGAGGAAGAGGAAAAAGTGTTCTTCCTAGGGAGGCAGATAACTGAAAGCATGTTTACCTCCTGAAAAGTTTCCTATGAATCTCTTTCCCCTTCTTCCCTCCTGTTTTAGTTACCTTTAGAGAGTGGTAAAGAACTCTTAGTACTCTTGGTTTTGTTTTTAGTTCCTTCTCCCAGACCATCGACCATCATCCTATTCAGAGGAAAGTTAGTTAGGGAAGATCCCTTAAATTACAGTTTATTACCAATTCATTGTCTCTTATTGTACAGCACTTACTACTGCCCAGTACTGAGCTAGGTGTTTTGTAATTTAAACATACTCCTACAAATAATCCTAAAAATTACTCATAGTGTTAACATACAGGTGAAGGAACAAGCTCAAAAGTTCAGCTTGCTCTCAATTTGAACCTAAGTTATATGCTGCATCAGTTTCTCTTTCTACTGTAGCCCATTATGGATGGTTTTAAGGGGCAACTCAGTATCACAGACATAGCACCAGATTAAAACAAGGCTTCAAAAAACAAACAAACAAACAAAACTCTTAAGTGTGCCGTAAGAAAACCTTTACTGAAGTATTTTAACTTGTTTCTATTAAATGGGAAGGGAAAAGAGAAAAATCTCTTGATTTTGACAAAGATGAAGGAAGGGGGCTGAGATCCAGGAGAAACAACAGGACGCCCAGGACCTGAGCAGCAAGGTGTTTTCCCTATGACAAGCCAAGGAAGGAAAAGGGATTTTCCCAACTAATACTATAATTTCCTATAGGAATATTGG
>NW_006774285.1:1413779-1425592 GCF_000442215.2 Lipotes vexillifer | reverse complement strand
GTGGGGTGGGTGGGTGGGGAGGTGAAGGTGGGGAAAAGCAGGAGTTCTAAGTTTTAAAAAAACATTCTGTGGAGTTTATGGTCAACGGCTTGACTTAGAGTTATAGAGCAATACAAAGCTAGGTAGGGGGCTCTAACTATTGAGAATTAACAGTGAAATGAACTTAGAGTCACATTCTCAGCCATAAGCAAAAAAACTTGAATTCAAACACTGGTTTAAAAGAAATCAACTTAAAATGCCCACAATTTGGGGGCCTTTACAATTCATGCTGAAGAACAGCATGTTAGCTACATGCTTGTATAGTCTTACTTCAATATAATTTAACATCCATGATCTCTTCATAAATGAAATGCTTAGGTAAACACCTAAAGTGCCCCCCTTGGTTAAAATGATGGAGGTAGTAGAAGTGTAGCCCACTTCAGCACTGACTGGTTCTTTAGACAACTGCATGTACCTTATTAACTACTGGAATGCACGCAGGGTAATGCAGTGTTTTCACATGTCCCAATCTTCATTCCACTTCCGCTCTCATGCCTTCCTATACTGCCTCAGTATCCAATGTGAAATGGTTCTTTTGGTTTAAGTTTGAGAGATATTTAAGTAAAACTGCCATTCTACATGTTATTTCCACAGTCCAGTAATTTATTTTAAATTTGAGTAATTTCAAATTCCACAAACAAAACTGAAGAACAGCAATATTTTGTTTGAATTCTTTCTTCTGTACACTCAGTGATCTAAAACACCACAATATCCAACATACACAAACCTCAGGGAAGGGTTAGTAAATACACACAGATTGGAATCATGGTGCTCTTTGTTCCTGAATGGAATGGTCCCACAAAAAAAGCACAGGATACAGCACAACATAAGGGCACCTGTTACATATGAAGTGAGCAAAAACACACTAGCATTTTCTATATGTGTAATGAGGAAACCTGCATAGGTTAGAGGGCCTTTTACGCTCATTTAAAAGTCAGGCAAGTTGTCTGTAATGCATTTTTCAAACAATTTGGAGAGCACTGCAATCCAGTGTAGGATATGCTGATTAGTGTTGTCTTTGTTGGCATTGACAGTCTTGCATGGTCACATACCAATATTTCTGCTTTAGCTTTTCTTTGAGTAAAAGAGATTTAAATGCATTTAGACAATACATACTGTAAGCTGTTTACATACACTAAATTTAGGAGATTCAATATTAGAGTTTTTTTTTTTTCTTTAAACACTACGGAGTGCAAATCAGGTTCTTCACAACAGATTGAATATTAAGCACTTCTTCAAAGAATGAGGGGGAAGAAAAAAAGCCCAAGTGAACAAAACACTGAAACTATTCCCCTTTGAAAATAAATTCTAAAATGATGCGGAATGTGAAGTAAGCTTTTAACATAGGTGATCCAAGTTTACAGTTAGAAACAAAAAGTAGTCCTTCATGAAATAAAGGTTACAAGAACATGTGCCTGTTTTCCCCCGTTATAAACTGAGAAGCGGGTAGAGACGATGTTTCGGTACGAAAATAGGCGACTACAGGATCAGCTTTCCGTCTCACATGCTGTACCCAAAGCCAGGCTGTGGCTGCCCATAGGGTGGTGCAGTATAACCATAACCAAAAGGTGCCTGGGGAGGGACTGCAACACTGGGTCCTGCTGTCAGCATCAACTGGGGCTGACCTACAGAAGAAAACAAAAAGGAGCAGGGGTGGGGGGCAAGGAGGTGGGAGAAACTGTTAGCATCGTAGGATGATCACACCCCAGTCTCCCTACTCTAGCAACATAATTCATTCTACTTTGAATGAATTTTGTGGGGGCACTTCTGCCTGTCTCAATTTCACCATGACAGTCACCCTGAGAAGGGTCCTGCCTAAACAGCCAACAAAAACCGTGCAGGGCCGAAGGCCAGAACTATAACAGTGATTATGTTACTTCATACATCATTTAAAGCAATAAGCACATGCATGCTCGACATGCTTAGGCAAGACATCTAGCAATAAGCCTATCACCACATGGTGTTTGTACATTTTATTTGGTGACAATATAATTAGCACAGGGGAACAATTTTTTAACAGATATATTTTTAACACAACTGAACTTTTAAAGTTAGATTTAAATTCCTGATTTGGACATGTCTAAATGGTAACAAAACCAAATGCATTTCTAGCAAAGTATCCAGTACTGAAAAAAAAAAAAAAGTCAAAGACAAGACATATTCAAATATGCATTAGGTGTGAAATACATTAGAGGATACAACCTCTTTCAAATACTAAGTTAACACTCTCATGAAGTTTAAATAGTTATTGACACATACAGGAAACGACCTGTTGAGAACCTGGCTTATTTAGAGGGAGAATACACCTAACACCTCTCCCCAGCCCCTGCAAAAGAGGTACTACTCTTAATCTCCCACTATAACGTAAACCTAGGGTGAGATTTCTCCCACAAGTGACCTCATGTCTCTCCTTTTGGTGAATAACAACCAAAACCGTCTTTAGTGAGTGAACTCTTTAGGAACCAGCAGTTTATTAAAAAAACACTTCTAACCTTGATACTGACATCTACCTTGAAACTTCAACCCCATTTTCATTTTTTTTAACAACATAAGCATTTTATTTTTTCATTAAGCTTCTTAGTTTCTTAGTATCACAATGGAATGATGAGAAAACAAGAACAACAAAGAAAAACCCCATGAGTCTGCAAATCTCTGACAAACAGCAGAGACTTCAAGGCAATTGAGGGGGAGGGAAGGAGAGGCTTGAAAGAAGTGCCAAAGTAGTGCCAACATCATGCCTCTCCTTAGCCGGCTGGGCAGGTGGAATGGTGAGAAGGTGGCACTGTCACAGCTGTCCTTGGCTCAACCCCATTTTCAATTGCCTACAAGGACTATGCATTTAAATACCCTGAAGATAAGCCAAATTCAGTAGATGCCCCCCAATTATTACATCCACCCTGTTTCTGTTTCTACTTTGTTTCCTATATCAAATATGTCAAACATCTTATCTTTCTCCCATCTCTAAGAATCTACTTTATGTTCTCCAACTTTATCAAAACTACCCTGTCCTCTAAATTCCCAAAGTCCTTATCTATAGTAAAAAGGAGATAATGGCATAAGAGATTTGTATACTATCATTTCCTTTAGCAGGTTGAGATACAGCAGCCATAATTTTATACCCTCCTCCCAACACCACCTGCTTAAAGTGCTGTAAACTATACCCTTCAAATTCGTTGCTCAGATCAATCTGTTCACCATGAGTGAAATGGAAAGGGGAAGTATTTCAGAAAGGCACATGTAAGAAGAAATTAAATTGCCTTAAATATTCACTGAGAGTCTGAAGATCCTATCTCTCTGGAAAGTTCTCAAATGGAAACACTATCCAGTTCTCTGTCCTAGTCAGAATTTAAAGAGATGTACTATTTCTGTAAAGCACACTTAAGATGACCTTGGCATGTTCTCTCACCTCTTGTACTTCTGAAAATTGAGCTCACCAACACGTCTTTCTCAGTAATTCATGAATAAGCAATCAGTGACCAGGCATTAGGTAAATTAGGTTATGATCTCAACTCTCCTGTCGTGTGTGTGTGTGTGTGTGTGTGTGTGTGTGTGTGTGTGTGTGTGTGTGTGTGTGT
Source organism: Lipotes vexillifer (assembly GCF_000442215.2). Classification (NCBI taxonomy): domain Eukaryota; kingdom Metazoa; phylum Chordata; class Mammalia; order Artiodactyla; family Lipotidae; genus Lipotes; species Lipotes vexillifer. The sequence continues at coordinate 1,421,978 of NW_006774285.1, read as the reverse complement.
GTGTGTGTGTGTGTGTGTTACGCGGGGCCCCGGATGCGCAGGCCCAGCGGCCATGACTCACGAGCCCAGCCGCTCCGCGGCACGTGGGATCTTCCCGGACCGGGGCACGAACCCGTGTCCCCTGCATTGACAGGCGGACTCCCAACCACTGCGCCACCAGGGAAGCCCCAACTGACTGTCTTTTGAGATTACCTTTGCATTTCAGATTATCTTAGTAAAACAACAGAAAAAAAAAAAAAGATCATCTTAGTGAATAATGTCAATGCCCGCTTTAAGACTGTTTTCAGAAAAAAAAAAATAGACTTATTCCTTAACTCCGTGAGCTTGTTGCACTTTAGAGCTTACTACATTTCTATTTTGAGATAGAATCCCCACAGAATGAACTGTTTGTCTACTATATTTCTGTGAGGTTAAAGAGAGAAAGAGATTACCATAAACAATAGGTTGAGTCTCTGTAGCTTGCTCTTCTTCTTTTCTCAGTGATTCTGAAGCATCTAATTTATCCACCTGGAGAAAAACAGGTAATGGTAATTAGCACCTCAAAAGTATTATAAACCTAGTTTATGGCAGAAAGTGGAAAAGCCTTAGTATGTTAAATTTTGTCAAAATAAAACAGACTAGAGTAGAAAGAACATTCTCAGGCCCCCTCAAATTCAATGGCAATGTTCATACTTCAGTCAAGGTGATTTTTAGCACTGTCATTATAAACCCTCAGGAAGGAGGGATTTATAAATGCCATAAAAGCTCACGCCAGGCTAAAACTGGGCATGCTAGGATGCAGCCAGCCTGAGGGAGGGAGACAAGGAGAAGGAACCACTTTCTCAAATGAAGTTTAAACCCTATCAAAGATAATAATAATGAACTCATGACCTGGCAAGACTTCCCTCCCCAAAGGAAATGGTATTCAAAAAAGTGAAATGAGTCTAGTGACTGGATAAGCACTTGTGCACTGGATAAGCACTTGTGCAGAATGAGCTATCTTTTGCCAACTGTGCACAGCTTCTGTCAATATTGATTACGTGCGGACTGAAGTTTAAGATTCAAGTGGCTCCATATTCAATCTTTTTATATAAAGACAGGCTGCATGTGTTGATGCTCTATTTTCTAAGAAGGGACTAGGAATGCCTGATTTTCCCCCAACTTCTTTGAGGAAGACATTTTTTGCTTTTAATTAAGCCAAAGAAGCAAATGGCTACTATATGCTATAGCCACTCTAAGTAAAACTGGATAGTATCAGACAGAAATAATACTGTAGAGGAGTCCAAATATATTAGTGGAAGAAAAGGGCTGGAATACATAGATCCTTCCACTGACTAGTTGTGTGACCTTGGCAAACCACTGTACTGACCCTCACATTTCCCTGTCTGTATAGTGAGTCAGTTGAATGAGATAATCTACAGAGTTCCTTCTAGGATTAACATGATTTGAATCTGGAATTCTGTGAAGGACTGGGGAGAATGACGTTAGGACACTGGGATTAGGGAATCTCCACCATACCACTTCCATTTACCTTTTAAACTGTACTGTATTTGTCTCTTAGACAAATTATCTATTATCTATTGTAGTGGCTTTCAAAGTCCTAAGTGCGCTGAGATGGGGAGGCAGAGTGCAGGAAAGAACTTTTTAATGAACGTTCACTGCATGTTCTTCAAAAAAGCCAATAGTGAAAAAATCACTCAAAAAAAGACATGCAGACTTCAGTGAAAAGGCTATTATAGACTGGGTCCCAAAAAGGTTAAAGCAGTGCCTAGTCTCTACTTGAAATTATTTAAAATAGTGTTTCAATCCTCACATAGGCCATTAAGGTTAGGACAGTATTTTATACATATTTTAACTGTTTCTATTAACTACCATAAATGTGGGTCTAATCCATCCTAATTTGTCAGGGAGCAAAATGTGAGAAAAGTAAGCTCAGGTAGACTCTAGACACCTTCAGATAAAATGTGGTTTTTCTACCCTAGGAAGATGGGTTAGTTTGCTTTTGTATACCATTTTTCTATTTTATAACCTAAGTGCTCATGTGTTACCAATTACCCCAATATCAAATTAAAGACTACTATGCAGTATAAGTACCATGAGAAACACCTACTGTTTGGCACCCAAACTTAAAACAAAAATTACTGCAGCTTTATAATTTAAAGCACAGTTTGTGCCATCAAGGGCGGTCAGATGGGGTTTTGTTATCCTAAATAGTTATACAAAACTATAAGTATAGCTAAAGAGGTTATACAAAAAAAAATATGGATGAGTGTATGTTAATAACTTCTAAGAAGAAAAATCAAACATCAACAAAAAACCACCACTGCATAATACATTTCCAGACTTTCAAGGAAAGGAATCTAAAGTGAACACGTGTTTAAAAGTTAATGTCTGAGTCAGATGTTGAAGACAGAAGTCCTATTACAGAAGTACATTAAAGACTTAGAAGAGCTACTAGCAACGTCACAACGCCCAGGCACAGACATAGGCAGGCTGGGCATAGGGACGAAACAAAAAGTAACAACTGTGAAGTGGTATTAAGCTAAGCAAAAAAATTTCTGATTTTTCTATTTAATGGGACAGCCTCTGGCACAGCAACATCCAATTATTGTTTCCACTGACCCAATTTAGACTGCTCAAAAAAAGGCAGAGAAGGCTTTTATGAACACAAGCTTTTGTTAAGAGCTGTAACAAAAGTTTCTGATCCTTGGATTAAAAAAGAAAAATTACAGGTAAGCATGTCACTGAGTTCAGTTCCATCTGTACTCCTGAAAATTCACTATAATGTAAAAGGCTTTTCCACAAAGACTGCAATATGCTGCAGAGGAAAAGTTAACATGCAGTCAGTTACTTTGGTGTATGTGTGCATGAAAAAAAGGCAAAAGTACTGAAGCAAGAAGTGAGATCTGAAGATGACTGTTGCTATACAGGCTCTCAAGAAACACACACAGCCCACAGCAATGCTTTAAGAGTTTCAAAAGTAGTATGATGTAATTGCAATGACTGTTGTACATGCTTGATTTAAAACAATGCATAACACTGCAGTTCAATTACCTATTTTTCACACACACGCTTTCTAACTGCCTTGCTTACTAGCTGCTGAAGGGCCTCACACACGATGCATTTTACTCAGGTTTGCCCTAAGTTCCAATGGTGACTCCAGTTTGGTTCAACATAATTCCAAGGCACTGTCCCCCCTCCAAATTCTTTTAAATTGTTTCAACTGTCCTTTACCTTCCCACCCTTTTCTCACCACAATTTGATACCAGAGGTAAGTTTGTTAAGTTTGTTTTGTTTATACTGGGATGGAGACAAGCCAATGAAGGAAGCAGTGACCAAAAGGTACCTAAATTTGACCTTGGACAAGCCAACGGATGGCTAAGAGCAAATTTGTAGCTTCAGAGATGTACCTTATTACAGAAAGTGTAGGTTAATATTGTTTCATTATATACAGAAATAATCCATGTTGCTTAGCAACAATTACAGCAAGCTACTCTGATGATTTTATAAGTTTTGATTCCTCTTGAAAATGGACTAGCACCATAAGAACTGGACACCTGGAGAAACATGAGGAAAGTCTCTTCGGAAGCAGCTAGTATCTCTCGTATCTACTTTCAGCAAAAAATTAGTAAGAATCAAGAGATCAGAAACTGGATCACAGTCCTTCAATACCAAAAAAACCCCAAAAAGCCTTTTAGGGCATGTATATACATATATAAATTCAGCAACTGTCAGGCACGCTTACAAAATAAAACCAGAGGCTGTTTAATTTTACTTAGAGTATTGAGAAAATCCTATTATGGTCCAGATACCCTGACAGGGAAGAGAAATTTCCTGAAACTTTGGAATTAATATGGAAACTCAACATGCTCAGTTTTTAATAATATATTTAAGAGAGACTGTGAACCAACTACTGATTAGCCTCCTGCCCTTCCTAAAGCCTATTAGCCGATTAGTAGCAAACATCTACTAATGTCCTAGAGCTCTATTATAGTTATGTTTCAAGGGACTTGCAGAGGCTTTAGTGAAAATTTATCGGGGGAAAAAGCAGCAGCAGCAGTGTAGAAAAGGAAGGGAAAAAAATCATGCAAATTCCTTAGACTTAGTCCTCCAGACTTAAAGATGGAAAAGAATCAACTTTCACCTTTTCCTTTATTGCATCAACCTGCAAAGGAATTCAGAAGGTGCAGCTTAGAAAAAAATCAAATTCCATATTGAGCATAAAAAGGTAGAATCAGCAACAAAGGTTTAGGGGAGAAACATCTAACCACTAAAAAAGGTATGAGAAAAGTGAAAATAAAGGGCATACTGGAAGCAAAACTTAGAATTTTTTTTTTTTTTTTTAACTTCAGAGCTTATCGCAGAAGAGTTTATGCTAGAGTCAGTGTGAAAGAAAGCAGCTTAATCACTAGTAAAATTTACAGCACTTTGGTTAACAGCAGCTTAGAGCCAGGTCTCACAAGTTGGCATTATGCATAAGAAAAGAAGCTATTCTCATCTATGGCTAAGACACAAGGCGAATGTTTTTCCTCTTACACTGGACTTTGAGCAGTTTATACACAGAAAATGTTAATTCTTAAAAAATTATAACTAACACATGATATCTAATTAGATGGCAGCCCAAGGAAATATTCAGTTATACTGGGGGTTGTTAGTAGTGCTTTTCCCCCCACTTTAACTCAGGCATGCTGAAGAGATCAGATATGAAACTCTGATTTTAATAAGCATGTTTTGCTTTGACAAAATGGATTCTTTAGGACCATTTAAATATGTTCTATAGTATGAAAGCTAGTAACTGTTGAGGACAGGGGTAAGTAAAAAACATCTTAACATCAAAAATGGACATTAAGATGAATAAGTGAATTTTATAAAATGATTATACCCCCAGCTTGTTTAATGCACTTTTACGAAATGTGTCATTAATTGTTAACCTCCTACAATATTTTTAAATAAGGGGTTAAACTATCAAAATATTGAGAAGATTAACAGGTTATTAAGAATATAGGTGTAGCTTCCCTAGGGGAAACAGACACACATATTAAAGTCAAGAACCAACCAAACAGAAGGGAATCTACACTACTAAGTTATGGTCATCTGAGTTACAAGAATTGATTTGAGGAAGACATTATTTTGACAAAAGGGTTTCTATCAAACATTTAAAAAAAAAAACAAAAAACCCATACAACATGGACATAATACTATTCGCCCCTCAGAAATACATTCTGAGGTATTCTGAGGGTAAACCTTCTGACAAGTTATGTTTGAGTTCCCTTTCCATTCAATGTCATTTGTGAGATATTAAAAATTACTGGATAGGAATATTTTATGATCAACTAAATTACTTCTACTAGAGAAAAAAACATTTGAAAACAAAGTCTGTACATGGAATTTTACATATCCTCAAGATAATTAGTTCTCAGAGGTGCCATTACCTTTGTCAGGTATTCCTTCATGACCTGGATGAAATAGGGCATGGCAAAATCCATGATATTGTGCCTCCACGCAGTTTCCAGGACAACATCTGGCCTTAAAAGATCATAACAAGTAAAGAGACAAGCTCCAAAGCACTCTCTTTTTTCTTCCTGCAAAAACCACTGTAGGAGTTCTTCAGCCAACTCAGTATCTTTAGATTCAGAGGCATACTGCATTGCATCCTATTTAAAGGAAAGGATGAAGGTCAAACATTAAATTCAAATACACTGAACTGGTAAACTAAGTAACACAATGGGGAAAAAACCTCCCAGTTATATCATTTAAATTAAGGATTTCCTGAAAGAAAAGGAAAAGACAGGGTAAAGCTTTTCTTTTTTTTTTTTTTTAAAACAGAGAGACGTTTGACATAAACATAAGACAGCCTCCAGAATCAAGAAATCGACTTAATTATCATCTCCTCAAGCAGGAGCTTAAAGGCAGTTCTCATACTTGCAAAAACTAATACTTTTATAGACCATAACCACTTATAATATACCATTCCAGGGTTAACACAGATCATCTAGTATTTGGCTTAATGCCCCACCCCCACCAACTTTATTCACCTTGTACAGGCTATCTTTCTTGCACAGCTCCACACTCTGTTTCCAGCGATTGTTGCCTTTGAAAAGATAAGCAGCAATTCTTCTGAACTCAATGAGTTCATGTTTTTCCAAACGCTGAGCAAGCGAGATATTGTCAAAGTTGTCATAAGCATCTATCGATGTTCGCAGAGCCTTAAAAAATAAAACAAAGCCATTCAAATGCCAAACCAGTATTTCATTTTAGTTTAAATTTTATGTCCCATCGTTCTTGATCAATGAGCCACTCACTGTATATGACTGACTGTATGTAATATGATCAATACCTTACATGATATATATGTATAATATGACTTGATCAATGAGCCATTATTGTAATATGACAGCCTAGATTCAAGAATCAAACCGCAAAGTTGTAATATGAACAAGTATCAACATTCCTCAATCTAACTGTTATAACAATAAAGTCCTTCAAGGCACTATAAAATTTCTAAAGATACAATGTTTTTCTCCAAAGTTTTCAGTAGCAAGGACTAACTCGAATGGCTATGAAATTGGAAGGATTTGTAATTTGGAGGGTAAGGTTTTATGCTCTAGGTAAACTCCTGATACAACTCAACATGATATTCAGTCATAGAGATCAGCATGGGATCTGAGACTGAAAAAAAACCACGTTGACAGTAAGAGAAAGACAAAGGCTTAACCTTAACTTTAATGCTGTTTTTGCAAAATCCTTCACAAGGGAAAGTTTACTAAAAGACAGGCACTAATATGCTCTTGGGCAAGAAAAAGAGTGACTAAAAGAGTTAATACTGTGTAAGTTTTATGGACTAGTTTAAGAGCTCAAAAACTTTTTCAACTCAGTCTACAGTCTAGATGTTTAGGTATTTTTCTAAAGCATTAACTTGGACAAGATCTAAGCAGAATTCTGCAAACTTGGCACTTAATTAGGAGACATCAGATTTACCAATCCTGAAAACTTCACTAAATTTAGATCCATGGCACTCAAGTACCTACTATTTACAGTCCTAAGGGATGATGGGCTTTTTTTTTTTTTTACTGCAGAACATACCAACTTTACAACTCAATGATAACCTGAGTTTTGAGAATACATGAAAGAACCAAAAAGTTTTACCTGATAATCTTCTTCTGTAATAAAGAGGTTGTTCAGTGATTCATTCACAGATTTGTTGTTGTGGTTCTGGACTGAACGCAAATATGGTTTCACCAGTGGTAGCTGTTTAACCTTTAAAATAAGAGTTTGTTACAAATGTTGTACATTGCTAAAGTTCCATGGACAAAAGTTATCCAAGAATGTCTAAGCTCCTTGCTATGAAGTTTTGAGGTTTTCAAAATTATTACCTTGCTGAAATAATTGACTGCACGAGTATGATCCAACCGTGGAGACAGCACCATCAGCAAATCATTTAACAAGAGTGGCTTGAATTCTAAGTAGAATTGTATTGCTCTGTAGTATAGCTCCACATTGGCAACCTAAAACAGCAAAAATCCATACATGAGGTAGAGTTACTTCCTAATGAGCTTTCTCTTTCTGAAGACTTTCTCTTCTGAAGAAGGTACACACCTTGGTAATGATATCTTTGAACTGCCCTTCTTTCCACGCATCAGTCGGATGATTCATCATGGTAATTATGGCATTATCATATTCTTCGTACTTGTCATACAAAAACACCAATTCTGCCCAAAGATGAGCTTGTTCTGCAGCTCTGAGCACCTGCATTAGAAAGATTTAACTGCTTTAGATAGACAGGGGTCTCTAATTCCAATTAACAGCCAGAAAAACCTTTCTTTTAATTAAAATTAAAGCATTCATTTTAGCTACAGAGTTGCCTTAAAATTAAAGGTTGGTTACCTTAGGAATATTCACTCTGGACCAGAACAGCTCCAGGTGCTCCCTCATTTTCTGTGGCTTAAACTTAGAATACAGAATAGCTAATTCAGTGAACATCCCCATATGAGCTCGCTCGAGTCCCAGTGCTGCTTCCAACATGGTTATCAGCTCTTCAAAATATCCACGATCCTAAATAAGAGAAAAATGCAGTTAAAGACAAGAATATCTGTGGCAAAAGATCTCAGTTAATACAAAAGACTCAGTTAATTACCTGATAGTAGTTGATAAGTTCCTCCAATTCATCTGCATGTACTACAATATGAAGCCCACACATCTGAGCGAGACGGAACTCTTTCC
>NW_006774285.1:1353684-1413755 GCF_000442215.2 Lipotes vexillifer | reverse complement strand
TCTTTCCCATCTACACAGGCAAAGCAGACCTACAATTTAAAGAATTGCAATTATGTGAACTCAAGTGTAAACATGGCTGGTTAATTCAATTAATCAGTTTAAAGAACATTCCTAAATAGCATCTTAATTCTTCACTCAAACTGTTGTTTAGATTACCTCTTTCCATGTTCGAGTACTGTTAGCTTTCCTAGCTCCATCAACAGCTGCCTGATATTCACCCAGGTGAACCAGAGTAGATGCCAAGCGTCCAAAATTGGAAACATTATTGTACAACAACTTAGCAGCATCATACATTTTTTCATCATAACAGCGGTCACCAACCTGAAAAAAAAACAAAAACCATTTTCAGTAAGCCTAAACTTAATCTTCTTTCCAAAGTTACAACTCAATTTAATACTAAGAAACAATATTTTTCCTTAGAAACTTTCAGTTGCCACTTGTTGATCCTACTAAGCTAATGAGGTTGCTCAACTATTTTTACACTCCTAAAAAAAAAAATCGGAACAGGAAACCCACTTGCTGGATATGAGCGTTATTTGGCCCATTGATGAACTCTTCTAACTCTGCAAGGCGGTTTGTTTTAGCCAGTGCAAATATCAATTCTGTCTCCACATAGGATTCACGAGCCTTCTTACGGGCCATCTGCAAGTACTTCACCAGTTCTTCCCAGTTTCCTAGATATAGAAAAGCAAATAAGTAAATCCAAACACTAACATACCACCATTTATCTTTTCACTGAAGCAAATGAGAATTGCTATTAATTTCCCTCTCAAAGAGACAGTGTAGAGAATAACAAATATAAACAGTGAAAGGCATCTATTATGCCTCTGTATTATTACTGACCAAATGAATAGCTGAATCCCCTTTTCCCTTAAAGTTATCGGATTAGAGATAGGTGAGAATTTTGAGACTTCAAAACAGAAAATTAAACTTCCCCATGGAACTTTTAAATTCACAAAACAGACTCTCTTTATCTGAACTAAGACGGAGGGCAAACAGCCATGCAGTCTCTAACTCCTACTTAATACAGAACAGACATATAACTTAATGCTTAGCTTAGGGACATTTTCTGAGGTGGCAAACACATAAAAGTGAGAAGTCATACCACTAGTATTGGCAGCCTGAACAACTTCCATGTAGGATGAAGGATCATCTGCTTTGATGTAAGAATCAATGGCTTCTTTCACCATTCCTTTCTGTAGCTGGGCTTTTGCGAGCTGACTCCAGACTGCAGGTTCATTGCAGCGTTCAGCAAATTCATATGCCCGATCTAAGTTTCCAATATGTTCGATCAAGACCTAGGCAACCAATTTTTAATCAGAGTTACAGTACAATGAATCTTACCACACAGCAATTACATTTAAACGGTGAGGATTGTATTGCTCTTCTATTGCCACAGCAATAAATTATGCCCATTCTCACAGGACAATATATACATTGAATCAAGACAAGGTATTACATTTAGTAAATCAACTCAGGTAATCTGTAGATTTACCTGTACTGCTGAAGTATTGACGTCAAATTTCCGAAAAATGGCAAATGCTTCTTCAAACAGCTCATTGCTGATGGCGATATTGGCAATATCTGGGGCATCATAATTATCCAGGCGGTTAATATATTCCATAACACGGGTACGGTCAGCCTTGATTGCAGTAAGGATGAGGAGGTTTTGCAGATTCCTTTAAGAAAGAAAGATTTGAATGCAATGTTTGAAAAGCTCATTAGTCATAAAGAAAAAACACTGCAGCTAAAGAGTATTTCGCCTCAGGAGGTAGGGTGACAAGAGGGTATTAGAAAAGTGAGAATTTAGACAACATTCTCTAATCTTTGTCTCTGTTCCTTCTCCAAACTGACAGGCTATAATTAAAGACTAACTATAAAGAGCCAATAAACCCATCTTCACAGGATACCTGTGTTCACTGAATACAGAGTTATCAAGGACAATTTTCTCCAGCAGTTCAATGAGTTCATTAGGAAGGTCTGCAGTCATAAAAGCCTTGACAGTTACTGACACTTCTTCAGGGTCCTGAGTCTCAGACAAGGCTGTCTGTACAACCTGCAGAGGATATACAGGGAATAAGTACTGAGAGTCAAGGTGGTTTTGATGATATTACCTAATAAGAATAAGCTGGCCTCAGTAGAAAATGAAATAGGCAGAGAAGAAGGAACGAGATAAAATACCTTTAAATTTACCACCCAAAGGTCTTTTTACATAAATCCACATATACCTGTAACATGTATACTTTCCTTCTCTTGAAAAAAAATCACCCTAATTACATAATTTCTATCTTTTCCCTGATTAAAATATTATCCATAATAACCACTCCTCATTATCACTTTAATGATTACATACAATTCAACCATACAGATGTGGCATTATATACTCAGTAATTCCTCTATTTCTGGCTATTCGCATAGTTCCCAGATGCACCAATGAACATTTTTTCTAGGAAGCTTTGTATTAACTTGGGAATTTTCCTTAGAAATGCTTTCTAAGAATGAAAAATTAATATTCTTCAATTTATTCCCTTCTATATTTATACTTCTACCAACAATTTAAGAACCATTATTAACAACCTTCAATTTTTAAGGTTTTAAAAAATGTTTTCAATTTTTATATAGATATAAACCCACATCTCCTTTGCAGGTCTATGCTTACTCTATTGACATTTATTTAACATTTACCCACTAGGTCATTTGTATTTTCTCACCAATTCTTATCCTTTGCTGATTTACCACTGTCTTGAATGTTTCTAATCAACTGAGTCACTTCTCAGGTATTAATAAATAGCAATTCTTATTCATTTTATTAAACGTTTAATTTACTGTTATCCTTTTAAATGATGAATTGAGGAAGTCTTATATAATTAAATTTTCTCTTTCGGGATGTATTTTCTTCAAGAAGATATATTTCACTTTTGTTAACATGATATATAAATATTTTAGTACAATTTTTATTTTCTTCTACTTTTTACTGCCATCTCTCATAGTTAAATATGATCCATCTGAGTATATTTGGTATATGATGAGGCAAAAGGTGTTATTCATAGTTAAAAAGATAAGCCTTAAACACATTTGCCAATTTTACCTGATCAATGAGAGGTCTCCTGTAAGGATTGCTTTCCAGCAGCACACTACCCCACAGTTCTGGATCCTTTCGCCGTACCAGATAGCGGGAAAGACTTTTGAAGAGGGAATTCTCATTGCAAACCTAAATGAGATATTAAAGATTAATTTCATGGTAAGAGATAAAACCTTTTTATAGACTGACTTTACTTTTAAAAGGTTATTTCCTATCACTATACCGTTTATTTTTTTATAGCAAAAAAAAAAATCCATTACTTTCACATGTATCTTTAATAGGTCACAACCATATTTTTCTTATTAAAATTCAATCAACAGAAAAAACATACTTATTAATTTCTGGAGGCTTTTAAAAAGCACCCTGATGTGGGATCTATATTTGGACTTCATATTCTACTCTACATGCACCAGGATGCCAAGTTTTAATTATAGAGGCTCTGTAATGTGCTTTAATAACTGGTAGGGCTAGTGCGCCTTCATAGCTTTCTTTTCAGTGTTTTACTAACTATTCTTGTGTGTTTATTTTCCCATGTGTATATGCATACATATATTCATATATTAATGTGTATGTACATAGATGCATTATTTCCTAGCTCTGACCACTGGAAGACCCTAGAAGGAAATATACCTAGAGCCTAGATCTGGGTTTCTAGTGGTACTCCTCACTAAAAGGGATCAAAGTTTCCCAGAAAAATGAATGATCCAGGGCTGGGGAGGGTATAAAATGAGCATGGTATAACTTGTTGGGCCAGGAAACAAAGAAGTGCTCCAAGAGCAATGAGACCACGACACAAAGCCATGAGAGGCAGGTTGATGGGGTTTTTATCAGTCAAAACTGGAGTAATTTGAAAATCAAAACAATGGATTATAACCCACAGAACTCATGAGTGCATGAATATATGCATGCTGACTGATAAATGTGGAGAAAGGGATAAAGTTGGAAAATTGTTATTTTGCAACCAACACATTAAGACTGGTTGAATAAGAATCAATAGATTCAAAACTGGGGGGGGGGGGGGGGGGGCAATCAATTTGTTTGTGCTGAGTTATATGAATTTCATTCTGTCTCACCCTTACCAATGGCAGCTGATGAAGACCAGAACTTGAATGATGGATGGAGGGGGGGGGGGGGGGGGGGGAGCCATACACACACACACGCACGCACACACACACGCAAACACACACACACACAGTAGGATACTCGCATTGTCTTAAATGTCTCTTCACAAACTACTTAATATCTGCAAGGGGAAATCTATTTATACAATAGGAGAAATTGACAACTTGATAAAAAGTGACCCCCAAAATGAAGGACAAAAGGACATTAGGTGCTTCTGCATGTTATAGCATGAGAAAAACAAAACATCACTTAAGTAATAAATTCTGGATGGAAACATACAATCTAAATCTAATCAGGAGGAACAATAAGAGAAACTCAAAGTGAAGAACATTCTATTTTTTTAAAAAAGACTTTTCATTTATAAGAAATATACAGAATAGGTGAATCCACAGAGACAGAAGGCAGTTTGGAGGTTGTCAGGGGCTGGAAGGAGGCAGGAATGTGGAGCACTGCTTAATGAGTACTGGATTTCCTCATGTGGTGATGAAAACTTGGAACTAGAGAGAGGTGTAGTGATTACACAACATTGTAAATGTACTAACTGCCACTGAATTGTTCACTTTCAAATGGTTAATGTAATGTGAATTTTACCTCAATAAAAAGTTACACATAGAGAAAAAGACTATTTTTACAGTTATGTCTGTCAATAAAAGACAAAGAGTGAAGAACTGTTTTGGATTAAAAGAGACAAGATAGATATGACAACTACATGCAATATGTAATCCTAGACTGGAGGGAAAAAATTTCTTCTAAAGGACATTATTGGGTCAATTGACAAAACTGGAATAAAACAGACTGTAAAAAGTATTCTACTTGTGTCAGACTGACTGAGGTTGCCATCTACAATGTGGTTATGAAAGAGAATATCCTTATTCTTAATAAATACACAATGAAGAGGTATAAGGCCATGAGGTATGCAATTTATTCTCATATGGTTAAAAATTTAGATGTGTCTATACATACACATATATATAAACATATATACATATATGTATGTGTGCATATGAGTGTATGAGAAGATAAGTGATAAAACTAGTGGGGTTAAATGTTAATGGGTGAATATAAGCTTAATCAACTACTTTGGCCAGTTTAAGTTCATAATTATCAGCAAAGTTTTTTAAAAGAGAATGTATCTTCCAAAGATGCTCCATATTACCTAAAACCACTCTGAAACTCTCAAAATTCACTAATCCAACATTATATATCAGGTTTTTAAAAAATGCAGTCTTGGGACTTCCCTGGTGGCACAGTGGTTAAGAGTCCACCTGCCAATGCAGGAGACGTGGGCTCAATTGGGGAAGATTCCACATGCTGCGGAGCAACTAAGCCTGTGCGCCACAACTACTGAGCCTGTGCTCTAGATCCCGTGAGCCGCAACTACTGAGCCCGCGTGCCACAACTACTGAAGCCTGTGCACCTAGAGGCCGTGCTCCGCAACAAGAGAAGCCACCACAATGAGAAGCTTGCCACAATTAGAGAAACCCGACGCACAGCAACGAAGACCCAACACAGCCAAAAATAAATAAATAAATTTATTTGGGGGGGAAAAAAGAATGCAGTCTTCTCTGTACACGTTCAGCTAGCAGTACTCACATTAATAAGTTCCAGATCACACTGGCCACGTTCATAAGCAACACAGGCTAGGTGTGGATCTCTCTTCTCACAATACTTTCCAACAACACGACTGTCATAATAAGGATTTTCCCGAAGAAATCGCTCTGGGTTGTTATTACTGTCTATGTAGATTTTGGCTAAAGCATTGTGAGTAGCAGGCTCTTCACAGCCCTCATGAATTCTAGCCTCCAGCCAAGGCAGAAGCAGTTTCAATCTAGTAAAAAAAAAAAAAAGGAAAAGAAACACACACAAAAAACCCACATATACACATATTATATTATAAATAGCACATTCTTGACACACTATGTAAGTAAGTGCCTTACGGTCTATAATGTACTTTCCCATACACTATTTTGAATTCTCAACATGCCTACTACAAATGGCGAAACTAAGACTTGGAGATGGTTAAATGATTTGCCCAAGATTACACAGAAGGTATATATAAGACTGTCTTTCATACTCTCCCAGATCTATCTGCTACATTATCTAGACAGGATATAGAAAAAAAAAAAAGATTATAGGTTCATAGATTGTTCTTAAAACTGGACAAAATGGCTGGACTCTGGATAAGTTTTGTTTAGGAGCAGGATAGAGATGTGGTATGAAAAAATAGGCCTGATTATCTGAAGTTCCTTTTAATTTTCACGCAAGTAACATACAACATTACCTAAAGCCAAAAGAAATAGTACCCTAAATATATACTGGGAACAAAATCTGGTAGCTTTAGAAGCTCTAGCTTTAATACCTCTAGCAGTCATACAATCACTCCACCAAGGGCCATGGTTTTGCTAAGTTATAGCTTATATTTCAATGGTCCAGATGACCAACACTCTTTTACCATGGTTTAAATAACAAAATTGTTACAACCTATAATCACTTTAGTCTCAAACTTTAAAAAAATCAGTATTACATTCTACATCTCCATTGTCCTTAACGGTAGAATTTCTCAAACATTTTCTGAATGTTTGAAACATTCAGATATAAACTCTATGAATACCATTAGCAGAACACCTGTACCACCTCAGGTTAAAATTAAATCCCATTCTTGATAATCTTTTCATAGCTAGAGTAACCTCCTACTATTATACCAACCTCCTACTATTACACCAACCCACTAACCTCATTTACTACGTCAGCACTTTCTGAACACAAAATGTCCCGGCTAAAAAAAGACTTCACGGTATAAGTATTAGAAGCACTCACACTATGTTCTCCTCTACTGGAAATTCATAATTCATATTATCATATCAAGGTTCAATTTAAAAATGAGTTTAACCCAGAGTTACACAGGGAACTCTTTTCTCTTGTCATGCTTGAGAAGAATTTATCAGAGAAGAATTAGTTATTAAATATGGTGGTATCATACCTAACCAAAAGGAGGCTTTTTACATAGTTTACATTAAAAACATATAGCTACACGGTTTGACTCTATGTATAAACATGCAAAGAAGGTGATCAACTAGATTAACAGATACTCTATATGACAGCTGTTAATAGTTCAGAAAAGTTTTTTTTTCAGAAATAGAGCAAGCTACAGCTAGCTTATCACTTCTAAATTAGGTATCTCCAGGGAATTAAGGTCCATGAGTTACTGAGTAGCTTTTAGGCAACTGACAGGTTATACTTCTATTCATTACCAAGCTAAAAGAGACTAATAATTTATCTTTAGTTACGAAGATTAAAACAGTACTACACCTGTTTCTTTTTTCAACCTCAGCAACAAGCTCATCAGTAGAGAATTGACCTCTTACAACAAGAATCAAGTTTTTAATGACATCTTCAGAGCAATCAACATCAAGTAATCCTCCAATAACCACAGGAAGTCGACTTGGATTCACCTATGGTTTAAAAAAAAAAAAGAAGAAGAATGTCATTACGTTACTAATAAGCAAAACCAAAAGGAGTTTTAAAAAACTTCCCTCTTCAAGCTCAGTTTTAAAATTCAGTAATAAACTGAGTCTAAATTTACAACTAGACAAAGAAATTTAGCAGGAAGTCTGCCTTGGTTAATTAATTACTTCAGCATTGCTTCAAAGGACAATTAAGTCCAAAGAAGCTAAAGTCACAGAATGACTGTGAAAACAAAAGGCCTCCATCATAGCAAAACTGCCTTTCTATTTCTGGAGTTAGAAGGTAAAGTTTCTAATTTCTTTATTTAAGATGGTTTTAATACTGTGCTTTGCAGCCTATGGCTTCCATATGGATACCACAAAGGCTATCAAATAAGTAGGGTGTAGGCCACTCAATTTTTTCAACTACAGAAGTTCCGTTTTGTTTTACCTACTTGGAATGCACGTAAAATTTTAATCAAAGAAAGGATTCTGCTGGAAAAAAAAAGTTGAAAGCCATTGTAGCAGACCACTCTTACTGGACACAGAGTTTCAAAAGGATGAAGATTTCCAGTGTGAGCAGTAAAATCTACAAGATTATATTTTAAAGTTACCTAAGTATTACTTACCTTCTGTACATATATCTCTATATACTTTTGAAGATTATTTCTATATAAATAGAGCACCAAATCATGGACAAAGTCAAATCGATCACACACAATGATAAGTGGTAACTGATCTGTTAGCTTTGCTTCCTGGAAAAAAAAAAAAAGAAACCTTAATTTTCTTCTTCTGTGAGTTTATCAGTGTAAAATATGAGAATCTGTTCTACACTTGTGGGAGAGGCTCACATAAACTTGGCTATTCTTAAAAGTGCCCAACCCAGTTTCCATAAATTTTTATGAAGTAATACCTAGAGTCACAGCAAAATACCAGGTCCTTTCCACATACAATCCTTTACAAAAAAAGTAACAAGACTTGTGAGCCATCAGTGGCACTCAAAATATAAAATCATCACACTGGGACTTTCATTAATAGTAACAACTGAATTTGTAGTTGATTTAAGAGGTATAGTCACAATGTCAAAATTAGGCATATTGGCTCACTTTTGTTTCAAACTGATGACTTGTTTTTTACCCCTCCCCATTCCAATCTATATGGCCGTCTTCTAACACTGTTATAATGAAGCCTAAAAGGAGCAGCATGATAGTGATGGCCATGATTTTAAATATACCACATGTTGCTTAAAAAAAAAAAAAAAAAAAAAAAGGTTTAAAAGATAAAAAGCATTTAAAGTATCTTTAAATTTCCAACTGCTTTTACCATTACAAATACCAAGCTATAATCCTACTTACAGATTGACATAGATGTTACAGACAGGTAGGTAACACCTGTACTGGGCATTTACCTGATACATGTCCTGTTACATTCCACAGACATTAGGTACAGCACAAAAAACAACAGTTTCCATCAGGAATTCATTTATACACAGTGAAACATTCCTCAGTAAATGATTCCTCTATGGATTGTCTACTGAAGAACTAAGCAGGACAGGACTTTCCTCAATGACAGCCACAAAAAACGTTATTTGCAAGGTTAGAATAAATCCTAAGTCTAGCACTTGTAAGTCACCCAATTATAAACAATTATAATTAGTCTATGAAGTGTTCAGAGAGCACTAAACTAAATCTGGAGTCGTAAGAAATCCTGAATTAAACAAACAAAATGGCTGTAAATCTGAAGTGGAAGTCCAGCTGCAGATTTTTCCCATCAAGGAAAGTCTAAAGCAAGTATTATTTAGCACCATGGAAACTCTGTACTAAGAGCTGCTATAATCATTTCTAAAGAGAATGTTTGATCTACCTATGCAAAAGATTTTAGCAGGCCAAGTTTTTCCTACTAAACAAACATCAACACACTAATTTTCTTTATCTTGTTTAATATACATATAAAATATTACCTTCTGCATTTTACCACTTAGGGAGAAAACATACTTGGCAAGTAATCTAAGATTACTTAGGTATTCTAGTCTCACGCGTGGGTGGTTTAAGATTTCTGCTGCAAAAGACAACTATTTGTATTCACAAAGAAAATTGAAAATTGAAAAAAGCAGACAAAAACTGGGATACTTTCTTGATTACCTAAATTTGCATATGATTTCATATATGAAAATAATGCTATTAATATTTTAAATTTTTATTTAAAGGTTACCCTTTAGGTATTATGATTAGAGATTTTAGGATCAAAATTGCAATTATATAAACATATCCAGGTTTTCTTAAACATAAAGTTTGGAGATATAGCAGGGAACAAAGTAAGCATTCCCCAAAGAGACTTACATTCTAGTGGGAAGAGACAATGCTAAGTGTTATAAAGAAAAAGAGAACAAGACAAGGGGGAAGTGAGGATGGAACAGGAATAAATTTTATTTTAGACAGGGTAATCTGAGACATCCTTTCTCGTGACATTTGACTGGAAATCTGAAAGAAGGTAAGGGAGCAGGTCATGAAGGTCTGAGAGGAAAGTGGGAAAGGGCACAAGGGCAGGAGAGGGTTTGGGGAGTTCCAGGAATAGCAAGCAGGCCAGTGAGGTTGAAACAAAACCTGGAAAATAAGATCAAAGGTAGCAAGAGGCATGGGTCTAAAGAACAGTTTTACATTTTCTATGCAAGGCTACAGTTCCACAAGGTTAGGGCATGAGCCAAATAATGCTACTGACACTATTTCATCCTGCTTACAGGCTACTTTAAAGGACAATTCATATTCTATCAATCTCTGTATTCCTGGTGGCTAGCATGTAATTGGCACTTGTCTAATGTTCAAGATTAGATTCAGAGAAGTATTTTTCTCATTATCACAGTTTGCATACAACACCAGTTATAATACAGCTAGTAACTCCAAAATGAAGTTTAATAACAGTGATGATGAAATGTAGCAACCCGCTACAAACTACAGATCAATAAGGAAAGTGAGTAAATGGTTTAGTATGTTCATTCTCATTACTGGGGTGAAAGGCTGAATATCCAATAGTAGCATATTAGCACTGAGCTCCCATCTCAGATTATTTAATGATAAGAGACTAGGTTTTTTCCTCTAACTCAGGCTGGTATTAAAATTCCTTCAAGAAGTCAGGAATAACTTAAAACCAAAAAGAAACAAAACTTGCCTGCTAGAAAGGCTGACAATACCTTATTTCCAAGGCCCACCAACACAGCTTATTAACCATGGTTACCACTTGAACACCTATGGCATACAAGGTACTTGATAAACACAGCTTGTGGTTGAAGAAATCAAGGCTGAGGCACCTTAGTTAACTGGCCTGAGGTTAACAGCTTTATAGAAAGA
This sequence comes from Lipotes vexillifer, assembly GCF_000442215.2. Lineage (NCBI taxonomy): Eukaryota > Metazoa > Chordata > Mammalia > Artiodactyla > Lipotidae > Lipotes > Lipotes vexillifer. The sequence continues at coordinate 1,402,764 of NW_006774285.1, read as the reverse complement.
AAAGGAATTTGAACCATGTCTGACTTTTCAAAAGCCCATAATTCACATCCACTCTCCTCTATTAGACTTGCATCCAATTCACAAGTGTGGAGGGGGATTCCTCATCTCATTAGATCTCATGGGCTAAGCAATGTAAGACGGCCACATCCTAGTTTCCTGAGGGTTTTTTATGAAGCTCAAGATCATCACAATTAGGTGAAAATAGTTAATTTAGTCCTGCTTTACATATATATGACAACTCAAATATTACAACCCAATGCTCAAGAAATTACAATTGAAGCATAAAAGCTGAGAGCTTAATGAAAACAAATCAGTGTGGATCTGGTAGTATTTTTTAAAAAAGGAAAACAGTACTGTTACTCAAAGGAGGAACTGGACTGGTGTTATGGGTACACTAGTCAAGCATAGAGTATCAAATCTTTCTCATTTGGACGTTTTTTTCTGACACCAGGAAGTCATGGGTTCAAACATATACTAGCCAGGCTCCTCAGAATATTCATGATGGCCAAGACATTATAAAGCTATACTTCTGGGGAATATTTATCTTTTAATCTAAAACAGGGCAACTTCAGCACTTTAACTACATCATTACACTAAAACACATAAGGGTTTAGCTATTTCATCTAGGTATTAAGTTCTTCAGAAGAAGAATCAGCTAAAACAACTATAGATTATCTAAAAATGATCAGTGTAGGAGTAAGAAAAGCCTGTTCTTTCCTAATAAATTGCACAATGAACATTTTGGTTTTAGTTTCAATCTAAAATTCTTCCAGAAGAAAAAAAATACTTAAGAATTTTATATACAATCTCTGGAATCATTTAATATATTTTTAATATAAATGTAAAGTACGTAAATATGTATTTTGGGGGGATCTGAATGTTCTGTAGTTTTCCTAATTTTTATAAACGACTGCCAATTTTAAAGTCTTACCTTCCTCACAAAGTAATTAGTAGGTATGAGAATAAAGGTAAAGTTAAGTTAACCATTAAACAAAAATTAACTGCCCTCAGGTATGCTGTAAAGGTTAAGAATCTTTAAACCATTACTCTTCATTCCAACACAGGCAGTTCTTACTTCTCCATAACCAAATTCGTGTCACAAAGCTGAGGGTTTTTTGGTTCTATTGTACCTTCAATTTATGAATTACACGATTAATATTTAGTTTCTAGAGTTAGGCTAATCAATGACAGAGATTAACCTATGTCCTTTACACAACAGAACCCTTTGCATATAATACAGGCCCCTTAAAATAACACTGAGGGCAAGCTGATCTTAATATTCAAAAAGAGCCTAAATGATATTCTAAACACTGAGCATCTACAATCACTTTTCAAAAATTTTCTTCTAAACTTAAAGTGAAAGAAAGGAAATTCCTTAGAGATAGTGTTATTTTTCCTCTTCATTTAAACAGATGGTCGTTCTTAAGTATTACTTACCAATTTCCTTCCTTATTTCAAAGGAAACCACAGAATATTAAATTTGGAAGAAATAATTCAGCATACAATTTGAGAATGCTAAGAATTTCACTTTTAGGGGAAAAAAATATTTTAAAACTGTGAGCAAACGCTTGCAGAACTGCCGATCTTCAACCCAACCAGAAAATGCATTACTCTTACCTTGAGAAAATTCTTGACTCGCTCAGGATCATAGCAGTTGCTTTCTCTGCAGATTCTTTCTACTTCTTTGATCTGCCCTGTCTTGCAAGCTGCCTGAATATATTTAAAGTGCACATCTGGGTCCTGACTAAAGTTAACAATGGATCCCAGAAAATAAAAAAGACCTTAAAGAAACAAATAATTGAAATTAAGCACAGGTGTACCTTTGAGAACGACAGACCTGAAAAATACTTCAGCAATTAAAAAGCATTATGTCAATTATACCTCAATTTAAAAAACAAGCAAAAAACCCCACAGTTATACTGAATAGTGCCAAATAAAAACTGGGGGGCTTCCCTGGTGGCGCAGTGCTTGAGAGTCCGCCTGCCGATGCAGGAGACGCGGGTTCGTGCCCCGTTTCGGGAAGATCCCACATGCCGCGGAGCGGCTGGGCCCGTGAGCCATGGCCGCTGAGCCTGCGCGTCCGGAGCCTGTGCTCCGCAAATGGGAGAGGCCACAACAGTGAGAGGCCCGCATAACGCAAGGCAAAAAAAAAAAAAAAAAAAAAAAAAAACTGGTTGCTCAAAAAGCTCAATAAGAATATTAAATAGTCCACTAATCAGTTCAATAAATGGATTTGTACTTTAATCCCTATAGAACAGAAAATGCAATGTTTTCTAGTAGTTGAGAAATAGGAGACAGCTACTTAATATCAAAGCTAATTATCATACCATATTCCATGAGAAATTTTAAATGAAGTCCACTATAGCAGGTGTTTCTCTATACGCAGTTAATAGGAAACACACAAAAGTAGCTTAAAAAGAAGTTAATGCAGTGCCGTTCAACAGAATTTTCTGCAATGATGCAAATATTCTACACCTACACTATCTAATACAGTAGCCACTAACCACACGTGGCTATTGAGCACCTGAAATGTAGCTAGTGTGACTCAAGAACTAAATTTTTAATTGTATTCAATTTTAATTACTTTAAATTTACATAGCTACATGTGGCTAGTGGCTACTGTACTGAATGAACAGTACAAATGTAGTGCACAGTTAACATAGAAACTGAAAAAATTAAGAAAACTAGTAGGAATCGCTTATTCCTTCTGTCTAGAGCAGTACTACAAGAGGGAAGAAAAGGTAAGTAGAGACCAGATATTTAGCTAATGAACCTAAAAGCCATCAACAGTGATTACACTAATACTCAGCATAGGGCTTCCCTGGTGGCACAGTGGTTGAGAGTCTGCCTGCCAATGCAAGGGACACGGGTTTGTGCCCCGGTCCGGGAAGATCCCACATGCCGCAGAGCGGCTGGGCCCGTGAGCCATGGCCGCTGAGCCTGCGTGTCCGGAGCCTGTGCTCCGCATTGGGAGAGGCCTATGTACCGCAATTAAAAAAAAAAAATACTCAGCACAACAGTGGTTCTCAACTGGGGGCAAGATGGTTTTCTTCCCAGGAGACACTGAGCAAGGTCTGGAGACATTTTAGTGGTCACAATTGGTGGAGCTGATGCTCCTGGCATCCAGTGGACTGAATACCCTGCATGCATACAAAAATGTATCCCCCAACACAACAAATTATCTGGCCCAATATGTCTGTATCGCTGAGGTTGAGAAAACCTGCTACAGGGACAAGTCACAAAATTTCCTTGGCTAGAATCATTTGCCATTATAAGAGTCAGACAATATAAACACAATCATTATATACCTGATCATTAGTATTTTCATCTTATACAATTATGACAAAGCTACTACATATATTTGTATCTTAAAATTTTGCCTTTAATTCGCTTATAAAATATCCATGCAGACAGTCTTCTTCACTGCATGTCCCTGGAACCTGGTATAGAATATGCCTGACAACAGTTACTGAATAATAAGACTTAAAATATCCCATCAAAGTAAGCTTGTAGAAAGAATTTCCAACAGCCTATGACAAGTCCATATAGCCTATGACATTGTCCATTTAACAATACCCCTCTTGGCTACCTTAAATAATTTAAAACAACTCAAACTCCTAATTACCTTCAAAACTCTTGAAAGATTCAAAAAGTTCAATCAGAGACTGAGTGGACAGTTGTTCGTGATACTTAGAAGCCACTTGCACACAAATCTGTAGATTCTGACGAATATTGGCAGATAGCATGGCTCTGAGGCATTCCAGGGAGTCTTCTACTGATAAGGACCCAAAGTAATTCACTAACCACTAGAGGACAAAATAAATAAGTAAATAAATAAATGAAACAAAGTTAAACCTAATGGTGGTATGAAATTACTATCATTCAGTAACACAAATACATTTTCGGTATACCAATTAATCATAACTAATAGTTAGGTAAGAGCCTAAAATACCTCAGGGTTAAGAAGATGGGTATGAACAACCGCACGCTTTATATCATATAAGTCAGTGAAGTGTTCTAATGCACGCTGCAGGAGGCCAGCCTTCTCACACAGCTGAGCGATATGAGCCCGGTCATAATGCGTGAACATCTGATTCCCTAGAATAGCATCTGCGACCTATAAAACCATAAAAAGGATGAGTTTATTTTACTACTCCATTTATATCAGTAACTCCATATGCAGATTACATATTAAGATTCAACAGTGAATTAATTGGTAAAGGAGAGAAAGTACAAAAGAATGTTAGCTAAATTTTCTAAAATGAGGAATAGGCATGTCAGTAGCTTCAAATAATCTAAGAAGCTCTGAATAACTACAAAAACAGTGTTGGAAACATGCCTAGAAAGCATGAAAACACGTACTTGAGGTGCATGCATAAGGTTCATCTCAAGCAATCTTGTCTGTAAAGGACCTTCAGATGGGCGATTATTCTTCAGTGCATCAAGCAAGAATGCAGTACACTGCTGAATTAGATTGTATTCCATAAACACATCGACAATCTGCAAAAAAAAGATTTAAAGGAAATTGTTTTAAGATACTTAAAAACTGCTTTATGATACTGTTGACAATATATGTAAATGAAAGGAAATGAAACATTATCTCTTTCTTCACATATAAAACACTGCCAGATCAAATCCCAGATTTAAAGAATATTATTTGGACAGCATAACCTCATAATTTAAGAGTAAGTTTTTGTCTTCTGGAGTTACTTTTAGTTCTAGTAAAAACAACCACAAAGTATTTCAAGATACTATATAATAGCAGAATATAAATTGATAGATTTAAAATTTTGATGATTGATTGATTGATTGATGCATGCATGCATGCATGCATGCCACGCCACACGGCATGCAGGACCTTAGTTCCCCGACCAGGGATCGAACCCGTACCCCGTGTGGTGGAAGCACGGACTCCTAACCACTGGACCGCCAGGGAATTCCCTGATGAACTATTTAAAATATACAAAAGCATAAAAATGAAAGAGTCTGTGACTCCCACTTCATATATGCATCTCTTCCCTCTCCCTTCACCTAGTGGCAGCGGCTATCCTTTGTGTTTTATTATTCCCATATCTTTTTCATATTTTTAACACATATACCACTCTAAATGAGATGGTATTTGTTCTGCATGTTTTAGAACTGTATATAGATGGTATCTGACTGTCCACTCTTCTGCAACTTGCTTTTTTTGGTAACGTACTTAAGGTTTATCCATGTAGATCAACACAGCTCTAATTTCTACAAATAAAAAAGTTAACCCATTCTTCTCCAAAGTTGTTTAAACTCAGATCTCCCCCATTCTCTATACTTCTACAAAATACATTTTAACTCCTTTACCTGTGTGATATCAGCAAGAGGTTCTTCATCCTGAACTAACATTTGAGCAAACTGCTGCCCCTGATCTGGACTGATTCGCATAACATTTCTCAGCAGAAAGATCCAGTCTGGAGTATATCCAACCTACAAAGAGACAAAAACTTAAGCCCTGCTACAAAGTTCCATTTTTATATCATTTAAAGGCCTTTTCTGCAATAGAATCTTGCTACGACAGACAGAGCTAATGGTGAAAATACAAATTCAGTTTTAACTTAGATGCTCAATTTGATCTTGGTTTATACAAGACAAACAGACACCTTGGTGATAACATATTTGAACAAATAGCTATACATTTTTATAATTGGCTTATTCAGTCTCATTGACCACCAAAAAAATCTGTTCTAACAGGTTAAACATGCCCTAGCAGCTTAAATTCTATAAGCCATGCAAGAGTAACTGTCTCCATTTTTGAAGTGTAATTCTATATGCGAGCCATAACAGCATTTTTATACTTTTCCAAGTAATTATAAATATTTAAGGAAATTCACCATTAAAGTCACTGAGAGTTACTATAAGCTAATTCCTCTCTTAATGTTTTAATGAGTTTATGTGGAGAATCTGTTTCACTGAACTCACTTTTTTAGCATATAAAACAATCTTCTGGACTTGACCTGTTTCTGCAAAGCACTGAATGACTTTATTTGGCACATTAGCCCTTAGGTACACACTAAGTGCCAATGTAGGGTCCACAGATTTCACAAGGTCTCCCAGTTCTTCAGAGCATTCCAGCTGTCCAAAGGAAAAAGAGACTGCTTAGTAATCCATGAGCTGCTGTATAAATCAGCAATTGACACTACTTCCACTATAAATAATAACTAACATGACAGGCACTTAGTTTCTCAGTTGTCCCAGAATGTATTACAAATATGCAAGGGTTGTGGTTATAAAGACTCTTGATTTTTAAATTAGTTAATTAATTAATTAATTAATGTATTTATTTTTGGCTGTTTTGCATCTTTGTTGCCGCGTGCGGGCTTTCTCTAGTTGCGAAGAGCGGGGGCTACTCTTCGTTGTGGAGCACGGGCTTCTCATTGAGGTGGCTTCTCCTGTTACGGAGCATGGGTTCCAGGCGCACGGGCTTCAGTAGTTGTCGCTCGCGGGCTCTACAGTGCAGGCTCAGTAGTTGTGGCACACGGGCTTAGTTGCTCTGCGGCATATGGGATCTTTCCGGACCAGGGCTCAAACTCGTGTCCCCTGCATTGGCAGGCGGACTCTTAACCACTGCGCCACCAGGGAAGCCCAAGACTCTTGATTTTGTATTCACAGCAATAACTCAGAATTCTCCACACATTCTACTTAATCAAGGATAAAAACCCACCAAGACTTCACACGTACAGATACTACCAATCACCTTGTTAGGAATACAAATACTTAAAAAGCAGAATCTTGCTCCTCTAACTATTAAGAGTATTCAGATATCAGACCCACATGGTCTTAATTTTTCAAGAATAATGCAGCTCCTAATGTAATGTTATGAAATGAAAATCTGATATTCAAGGAGCCAGATGAGGCTTACCATAAAGACAATTACTAAAATTAGGGTATAATCTGTATGTCTGAAGGATCTAAGGTTCATTATCTTCTTGATTTTTGGATTTAAGGTTATAAAGCAGGACATTAATTTCAAGAGGTCAAACAGATAAAAATTTTAGAATTTTTAGGTGGTATACATGCAGATACCCTCCCCTGTACTATTCAACCTGCCTTAGTCAGCTGCCCAATCTGGAAAGCAGCTTCTCTAAAAGAGTTCTGCTTTATATACTAGAGTTGATTTTCTATGATTATCACCGACATTCAATGAGAAGTTCTCTCAGAGTCTACACCTCTCAACCAAACACGCTAACTAATGAAGAGTTGACCGGTGTCCTTTTTACCACAAATGAATCCTATGTGACCATTCACCAAAAAAGGTAATGATACCCAAAAAGCTTTCACACTTATATTGGTCAACTCAGTTACCTTGGCTGTTCCCATCCTCCCTTATCTTAAGCAACTAGGATGGACTCAAATACTCGCTATGTGGCTAGTAACTATTCTTCAGCAGACTCCTGTCCAAGCATCCCAACTCCGAAGTACTATCCTCCAATATCCTATAAGACTGCCAGAAGCTGGGTCAAGAAACAAGGACTTACAATTAGTAATGTAAAAATATAACCAACATAACACTAAAGCCAAAAGGTCTAACATTAGAAGTTATTCACTACTCAGAGTGCTATAAACAGTACCACCTCAGTTCTTGACACTGGCCTAAGACATGGCAATTCAATATTGCCACTTTGTGGAGAAAGGCTTTCTATGGTGGTATGAAAGGAATAATACCACTAAAAGATTGTTTAAACTTGTTAATTGCCTTACAAATAAGCAACATTTTCCATAATGTGCTCCAGAAAACATAATACCATTAGATACTCTATGTAAAAAGAAATCAGTAAGTACTGAGTGAATTTAAAAGACACAGAGAAATCTTACAGTAAAGAAAGCTGGTTAACAACAGTTTTTAAAGATTTATGTTTAAATAATTTCAAGAAATTAAGTTAAATATTTTTTCATGTAATGCCAATTAACATTCTGTGAAATCTCTTTGGGAATCTATATCACTGCTAATTAGACAGCCCTGCTGTCTTGTTAACATATTTCCGAGCCAACGTTTTATATAACATGTTTCCCTTGCACACCCAAACATGGTTACTAGCAGCAAATATCACAGTTTTGGTACCTGGGAAGTTCTACAAGAAAAGATATGATGTTGTATGGTTGAAACTACTGGGCATATCAAGTGTGGGATGCGCGAGAAAGGAATACATTCTTAGGTCCAAGTGAGTGTTACATACGTTGACAAATATGAATGCGCAAAGCGTCTCACACTACGCTTTTCCTAAAGCAAAAGGATAGCAATTTGCTTCCAGATTAGTAGTTTTAACCACCAAGCAAGTAATCCTGGATTCCATTTTAAAATAGATATCCTACCCTCAACATGCCACAAAATAAATACATTTTCAAAAGGAAATAAGTTTAAGCATCTCATGCAATGTCTATTCTTGTTCTATTCCTACAAGCAATAAATAATGGATGGAGATGTTCTGGCACAGCCTATGTTTTTAACTTGCTAACATAGTATTTAATCAAAGCAAAAATATGCTAACAGAAGTTAATATACCTTATCTTCTTTTAACCATTTCTCCAAAAGCTGTTTCCGCCCTTGCTGAAGTACAGGCCTACACAGTTCTAAGGATTCGTATTTGTTTAGCTGGCCCTGGTCCAAAAGGATTCCAAAGTACTGAAGTAGGGGAGAAGTTTGACCTGGCTGAGCTGGGACACTCTGGAACCGACGGATGGTGTCTGGGGTACGAAGGATTCCCTTTAAGAAACAGAAATGTTACAGACTCCTTTTAAAGATGATCCAACATCACACTAATAACTCCATGGGTCTCTTAAGTCAATTTTAAAGGCATGATTCCATCTACTAAAACAAAACCTCAAATCTTCAATATATTGAATAGTAAAGATTTAGTCACACTTCTGGTTCAATGTTATGAGATTATCCTGAATCAGGAACATACCAACCTAATTATAATAATGTCAATGTGTAAGACAATAATAGTTACAACTAGCTATTATTCCAGGTTCACATTAGGTTAAGTGGAAATTTCATTACACTGGTCAGGGAGTAAGGTGTTAATTCAGTCCAACATAATACAAAGGTGATGAGGATAAATTCAGCTCCATTTCAGACAACTCTTCCTACCATAAATTGAACAGGATTTGTTTAATTTTCAACTCTTAGAAATAAAATCAGTAGCTATCACAGATCAAGCAGTATAACAACTGAGTAACTAAACAGTATTACATCTATGTAAATCACAGCTTGTTAGATCTATATATCATTCTGACATCCTGAGTTTTAAAAAGCTAACCAAATCTAGAGCACAGAAAAGTAATTATATCTAGAGGTACTGACAAGTAACTCATTCTACTGGAAAACATATCCTAAAAAAAGATTAGTTTCTCTGTGGAAAGCTGGTTCCAGTTCTAACTAACAGTATTAGAAATAGAGCATATTAGCATTAATCCAATCATGGCAACTTCACTTTCATAACTATTTACCTTTGGTGCATTAGCAGCCACCTTTGCTGCCTCTGAGTAATTTCCCTGGGCAAAAAGAGCATTAAATTTCCGGGCAAAGAGTTCTTCAGCACCAGCCAAGTTGTTACGTACAGCCATTCTCAGGGCCAAATCAGGATTTTGTAGGACATTGGTGATATAAGGAATTATGTTTTCTTCTTCCACACATACTGAGAGAACCTGCAATTTAAGATCTAATGAATAGCTGCAATGTGTTCATGTGAGCATCAGTGAAACCAAGTCCATTTAGAGCTGATGACTACTGAGTCACAAAGGTAATAAAACTGTGACAGCTGCTTTCTTATTGCCATTAAAAAAAAAAGAAAAAAAAAGAGGGCAGAAAAGACTAAAGGGTACTAAGCTATTTACGGGTTCCTAAAATATGGCCATCTTATAATATAAATAACTCCCCACTTCATACTGTCCAAACTCTAACTGCTTTGCTACCATTCATTCATTCTTAACATGGTATGAGCTCACCTGGAAGAAGTTTAAGGTACATTCCTTCTAACTTTAGTATTTTTCAGTAATTTTAATTACATTTACATTCCCAGAGTCCAGATTATATACTCAATGAGGGGAGGACCACTGAATCCTCAGGCACCTTATATACCGCAAGGTATACAGTAGGTGCTTAATAAATGTGGCACCAGTGAAGAGGAACTTCTAATTGCTTCTTTTTGAAGAACAATTACCTACCCTCAGTCCTCCTAATAAGTCACAGAACACTGCTTAAAAGCTGAATTCCTGTCAATTGCCAAAGAGAAAGGGAGCCCTTCACTATGCATCCATTCCTCTCCCCAACACCAGAGCGGGTATACATCCCAGTAAACTACTTATATTACCCCCAACAGCAGTTCTCATACTATTATTTCTCATCTAAGTGTTTTTCAGTCACTATTCCACATAAGGAAAGGGACTTATCTTTGTTTAATTGTATTATTAGCACCAGGCAGTGTTTAGCACAAAGTAAATGCTTAATATTTGTTAAATAAATGAGAACTCAATAACCAAACAGGTAATATCTATTTGCCCGTTCTATTATTCCTTTTGAGGAAAGTGAAAAAATTTTAACCTCCGAAATTCTTTCATTTCTACAGATCTGACCCCCATCGCCAAAAGCTTAGGCCATCTTATATCTGCAATGTGTCACTCTACTCCGTATTAAGACACACCTTTTAAAAAAAGGAAGAATTACTTTCTGTATAGTCATTTGCATTCCACCCATCTTTAATTTAATACTTACCTCCTAGGAAAAATAAGGGAGATGAACAAACCCACTTCTAACTATACTTTCTGTAGTCTTCCCCAAACACCAAACCAGTTTCATCTTTATCCTACTTATAGACTGTACTAGCAGATTTCTAGAAACCAGAACTTAAAATCTACAGGGGACAAAGAAGGTTCCTGTACCTTCTAAAGTACTCAGTTCTACCAAGTTCAGAATGTAAGCTAGATATTGGCAACAATGTCATCTTGATCACTTTTGATTTTTCAACCAACAGAAACCACACACTCATTCCTTCAGGGCATAGGTCCAGCTAGAGTTGGTTGGCTCTGATCAAAAGAGTAAAGCCCTGAAGCCTAAAGGTTACTGTAAACATTCACCTTCTTATTCAAAGCAGCTGGCACAGAAAATTTGTGGGGGGAAGGGGAGGAAAACAATAAGTTCCCAGAATTAAAGTTATGAATATTAAATACATATGGTAAAATTATGCAAGATACTTTAGTTCAAATAATAGTCTCAAAAAAACCCCCCAAAAAACAGTAGTCTCTGGCTTAACAAATTTATCATTATAAAATTATCACTAACCTAGTTCCTCAGAAGACCCATTCATTCTTGATTTTTCCAAGAGAGACACATGCAACTGAATAGATGAACGCTACTAAATTTTTAAAGTAGCTTTTGTGCCAGACGCTGACTGGTGTAGAAATACAATTAAACAAAGAAAAGCCCCTTTCCTAAGGGAGAATAGTGACTGAAACAACTGTAATTCATTGTGGTAAGTGCCATGAAGAGGGCTACCTAAGATCTAGGGACATAGTAGGGAAAGACTCTCTTTCTCTAGAGTATTTCTCTCTTCATATACATACCATTTTCTGGAAATTAACAGAATAAAGGAGAAAAAAACCTATCTACTTCTTTTGCTTACCATCTAGGGAAAATACTAATTTGGAGGAAAACCAGTAAAAGGCAAGGCCAGTAAGAGTACTGTTTTTGAAAATTTAACCATTTTCTTTTACGGAAAAAGATACTTCCTGGTATATTTTAAATTACATTAAAACACTAAAACACAGAAAAAGGATCACTTGTGTTAGGTGGTATGAGGAGGTATGTCAAATGTGACAAATTCAGAACAGCTAATATACTCCCTAATTGGATAACTTTTCAAGTACCCTCACTGAACATATCATAGCTACTGTAACATATCACCTTCCAACATTAAACATTTAGTAATAATTAAAGAGGTAGGGAAAAAGATGTTAAGAAGAATTCTTTTCTTTGTAGTTGATAATTTGTCTTAGAGAGATCATAGGAATAAAACCCCTATAAAAAGTATACAATCTGGGAATTCCCCTGTTGGTCCAGTGGTTAGGACTTGGCGCTTTCACTGCTGAGGTCCGGCTTCAATCCCTGAACAGGTAACTAAGATCCCACAAGCTGCGAGGTGCAGCCAAAAAAAAAAGTACACAGACTGTCAAATGTGACCCTACTAGTTTCTTTGCATGAAGAGTTACTTCTCTTGATAATAGAGACACACACACAATCCTAGGCGGCTATACTGTATGCCAAATAGTTTCTCTCTCTGAGACAGTGTTAAAGAGAGACTGTTATCAGATGCTTCTGCATTTTTAGGTATATATTATTTTCTGACATCCAAAGTTACCATTTATTTTTTGAAAAAAAGCTAACACTAATAAGTGCTCTTTTATTTTATCACTTAATTTAATTTTCAAGGTTTCCTTACTTGTCCCTTTCTGTTTACTCCGATTATTCCAGCTGTGGCTTCATGAGGTGCAGTGACAAAGATTGTTTCTCCACTGATTCTATTCATGTAGATGCAGGTACCAGTCTCAAGATCATACAGGTGGATATAACCATACTTAGTAATCAAGAATACTACGTCATGCTTTTCACTGATCTGTATAAAGAAAATCAACACTTCAGTAAAATAATGAATCTATAAACAGAAAATTTAGTCCAATTCCATTTTAGAGATGGGTGAAATTCTAGAATTTTGACAAGAGGCTTATATGAAAAATTAAAAGCTAGTATTTATGGCTTCCTCATTTTTACAGCAAATTAAATATGGGATATCCCAAGCTCTTACATAAAACACAAGAATATTAATAACTTGTATAAAAGAGAAAAACATCATATTGAACAACCTGGGATAACCCAATTTATATATTACATTAAAGAAAGAGTATTACTTTACAAAGTTTCACTAACAAACTATTTTTGAGTAAAGTCACCACTTAAATTATATTGACTATCGGTTGTAGTTTTTGAATTGTGTTAGGAGGAGAGATTTTAAGTTCATTTGTTTTGCTTAAAATACCTGCATTGCAACAGGAAAGTCATTTTGTGCTTCTGGAGGAAAGAAAACATCCACTGCCTTCTTTGGAAAGGGTTGGTTCCCTGTAGGTGGTGTGCCAACTTCAATGATATGTAACTGTTCAAAAGAAAATAAAACTTATGATCAAATGCTAAAAGGACCATAGCAGCTTTATTTGTAGCCCCAAACTAAAAACAACCAAAATGTCCTATGATAGGTGAACATTAAACTATATGGTACAACCATACCATGGATCTCCTCAGTAATAAAATGAATGTTCACGGACACTATGCCCTATGGGAACACACAAAAAAAGGCACTCTCAGAAGATCACATACTATATGATTCTATTTACATAGCATTCTTTTTTTTTTTTTTGCGGTACGCGGGCCTCTCACTGCTGTGGCCTCTCCCGCTGCGGAGCACAGGCGCCGGACGCGCAGGCCCGGAGGCCATGGCTCACGGGCCCAGCCGCTCCACGGCACGCGGAATCCTCCCGGACCAGGGCACATACCCGCGTCCCCTGCATTGGCAGGTGGACTCTCAACCACTGTGCCACCAGGGAAGCCCTACATAGCATTCTTGAAGAGACAAAATTCTAGTAATGGAGAGTAAATTAGTGATTTTCAGGAGTTAAAGATGGTGAGGGAGAGGTAAGTGGTTGTGACTGTAAAGGGGTAGCAAAAGCGAAATCTTTGTGGTGACAGAATAGTATGTACCTTGAATCTATTCATGATAAAATGACACAATTATACAATTGAACCAATATCAACTTCTGGTTTATCTACTGTACTACATCGCTATGTAACCTTTAGGGTAAACTAGGTAAAGGGCATGGGATTTCTCTGTACTGTCTTTGCAGCTTCCTATGAATAATATGTATTATTTCGAGATAAAAATTTTAAAAAGTCGGTTGAATAGCTCAATCACACCTCAATCTACTTTAAATTAAGAATGGTGAAACAATACCCACAAAAGGGCTTTTGATTGTAATTTAGTTTTCCCAAATAGAAATCTAACTTAAGTTGTTAAATTCTCCTCTGCCCACACCTACTCTAAAGTATGCACTTTAGGTAAGTATGCACTTAAGCTGAGTTGTCGCTCTAATCACATACACCTCACAAATTTGGATGAGAACATTCTGATTTTAAATGTCCGATGCTTCACATCAGTGAGCGAGGCAAGAGAAAGCAAATAATGTCAATGAAAGAGTATTATATATTTTGCTTAGTCATGTCAGGAATGGACTAAAAATAAATAATTCCGTTTCCAAGATATATAACCATATGAAAGTTATTAGGGTGGTCTCATCCTTAACTAGGATGACTAGCCATCCAGCTTAAAGGCTATCGATTACCATATTTTAGGCAATCTCTGTCTTGATTTTTAAAAACTACTTAGCATGGAAAAATATTAAGACTTCAGAGATTCTGCTATGGCAATGAGAAAAGCAGTCAAACTGAGTTTCCAGGGTCAGCAGTGCTAACTGTGGCATCCAGCAGTGCAATCATAGCAGCAGCAGGTCCGCAGTTCTGTGTCAGGACTTTTGGCTGCTGCCCATTCTCCCTTATTCCTCCTAATTTTCCAAGCTTGGTTCTTAACCTTCCTAGCTATTGAAAACTATCCATTATCCTTTCATTCAACTTTTTATGCTCTAATCAACCACACCCTGTTTCTGTTGTCTGAAACTAAGAACCTTACAAAGTACTTCAATTTGTCCAGGTGATTTCAATATATAGTCAGCGTTGAGAAGCTCTGATTTAAGGCAATGGTACTGAAATTGTGGTCCACATTCTATCTAGTCACCTAGAGCATTTAAAATGCACATTATGAGCTCCACTTACTGAATCAGACTCTCTAGATGGAAGGCACACAAATGTACATTTTAGCCACCCTAGTGATTCTTATGCATGGTAAAGTTGAAAAACATCAAATTAAGGCCTTTGGTAAAGGCAATGAAAATAAAGTCTTACTATAAACAGCTGATACAAGTAAGTTGTTAAAGAACATTCATTTTAGACAAGTATCACTAGAAACAGAATTTAAACAAATTAAGTCACCACAAATCTGAATGTTAAAAACAAATTAGCAAGAAAGGGAGAAGACTATTTTGAAATTAGGTAACAAATTAGTTAGTGACAGAAAGACAAAAAAGATAAGTTCTCACTAAAACAATTTCCAAAGGCAAAACTTACCTTCCCTCCAGCTTGACCCCGTACTGCAAAACAAAATAACGTCGACTCTTCTGCATTTCCTTCCATCTTAAACTGTGCGAAGCTAGCCGCATGTCCTTCAATGGGCTGAGACACTTTCCTATCTACAGAATATAACTGCATAGCTCCTACCACACGATTTTGCTACAAAAGATCAAGCAGAATAAAGTTTGGGGACCCAATAACTCCCAGATTCAACAACTACTGAAATAACTAGAGTGCTTTACAAGGATTTACAATTCCTTGTTAGTCTCTCAATGTAGATTTGATACCTCTTAATTTAAAATTTAGCTGCAAACACTCTTATTAAAGCGTTAACATGAATGTTTAAAATGTGCCTCATATACAACCATCTCTTTACACTATCTTTAAAAAAAGAAAGATATAGGAGTACTCATTTTGCAGTAAATATCCACAATAAATTCCAAATCATTCATACAGGAACTCATTATCCACTCAACCTGCAAATAAGACCTAAAAACACCTTGGTAAGAGTACTCTGAACTGTATGTTAGTATGAAAGCATTAAGCCAGCAACCTCTATTTCCTAAAAACAAAAAAAAAGGAAGGAAAAAAAACAGTCTTCCAAAATAAATCAGATTTGCAAAGACAACCTAATTTCAAAATAAATTGCATTCTGAGCCCATTAATTCTCTAAACCTTTTCTTTATTAAAAACTAGAAAAATGTTACCTGTGCAGATATGCCAGTCAGAAGTAACCACTTTTGCTTTGCATCAGTACGATAATTGATAATCTGGCACCCTGCAAGGCTAGAATGGCGATCAAACATTTTCACTGGCTGAGACTCTCCTTCCATACTCCAATGATAAACTGCATTATCCGTAACAAGAGCAACCGTGTTCAAAGAGATCCATTTCCAGAAGGTGACATCATCGGTCATGGTATGGGCCTTCATTTTACTTTTCATTTCAATGTTAAATATCTGAAGAGTTTTCCCAGCTAAAAACAAAATTAAGAATTATGAATCACTAAGAAAGCAAAGTTCAGGATAAATTAATATCTAGCTAGACTCTCTGCAGCAAAATCTGTAACTTCCAAACAAAATGGTTCTATCATGAGACTAATAACCAACTACAGAAGTCACACTGACAGACTAGCAACCATTGAAGAGATACAGCTGAAACTGAGTAGTCTACATCTAACTGTGACACAAAAACTCTATCACCTCTAATCAAGACATTTTAAACAGACAGTATGACTTCCAAAGAATTCTAAATCTCAACTAAAAATGAGTCTAAAGAACAGCTCACTTAACAATGGAAAACAAGTTGTAATCTTCATGCTTAATTAAGAATGCTTAGCCATAAACTGAGTTAGTGGTACGTACACAGAACAAAGCAAATCTGATTCAAGCACATGGGGAAAATGTCTACGTTTTAAAAGGCAGTCATCCTTGCCCCCCCCCCCCCGCCCCCGCCCCATTCAACTAAATCTTGTGGAAACTTCTCTTTGGAGGAGGATATACTTCAACTCTACCTTGTATCACTAGCATATAAGAGAAGTGCATGCTACCTTTATTTGGTTTAAGATACAAAGGGAAGGTAGGGGTGCTGGAGAAAAGGAGAGGGAGACAAAGGCTCCCTCAGTTTCTCAGTTTCAGATGTTAATATACTAGAGATAAGAACAAAATTCAAGCTTCATCCAATTAAGACAGCAAACATTTAGTAAAAGAAGGATGAAATTTGCCTTGAATGTTAACAGTTCACTGAGTCAGATACAAAGGCTTGTACTTATAATTTGAAATCCATCACAGTCCCAAAAGTGATTTGGTTTAAATTACTAGAGGTCAAAAGCCCACGGCTGACACTAGGCTATCTAATTCAGATTAGTCCTTGGAGACTAAGGAAAACTCCACTACTGAGCCATAGAGAATCTGGCTCCTGAAGAACAAAAATTATAAGATAGTATGGGGGTGAGACTGGGGGTGGAGAGAGGGACGGGACCGGACACAAAACATACAGCTTTGTACCACGACCCTTCCTAATTACTATATGGGTAAAAGCTTCTTCCATAAAACGAAGAATGTTATTCCCATCCCACACAATATGTAAACCACAACCAGACTTGAACAATTGTGAGAGTTATAGTCCTGTTTATAAAAAGAAACCAAGGGATTTGAAACTGGATTCAGAGGGAAGCAGTATTTGGGAATGAAGTACTTTCCTCTGCTGCCTTCCCCAGCCCCTAGCTAATTACACGTTTTATTCTTTACATGAAAGGGGTTGGTGGGGTGGTTTCGGAAGGAGGGCAGGGATGACAGCTTAACTCTGTAATGTAGACATACAGGCACAAATCATTTCAATTTATTCTTTTTATAGAACAGGACAATAACTAATACAATCTAATTTAAGATAACTCACCATCTGCACACATAAGAAAGCATTAAGAAATGTGATAAAATAACAATAACATTAAAAATAGCAAAGAATTTTGAGAAAATTAAAACGATGGCCTTTTAATAGAGGTGTGAGAGCTGCTAAGCTTTAAATTCTTTAAGGAGGCTGAAGGGAGCTTAATACCTTAAAGTATAATATGTATTGTTTAATGGAAGCAAATAATAGATCACTGCCACAAAACAAGTATCCCAGGTAAAAGCTGGACCATCTTTCCTTGAGATGAGATCAACTCCTATCTTGGATATGTAATGGAGACTTATTTGTTTGAATATGTTTGCCCCCCGACCCTCAGCCAACCAATTTAATCTCCAACCAGAGTTACTACTAAATACAAAGTATAAATCATGTGGGGAAAAAATGTATTAAAAAGTCTGTTTAAATACTTCAGCACCTCTAACAAGTCACCCACAAATTTATCAAGAAATTACTAGGAATCTGAACTCTTCCTCCTACAACCAAGAAGAAAAAGGACAAAGCAAAAAATAGGCAATTAAATGTGCCTTTCAGATTCAGCCAGTTTGTTACCTAGCCCTCTTAAAAACCTATTTTAAACGGTCAATTTCACTCAGTCTATAGTTCAAAGGAAAAAAATTTACATAGACTTCGAGAGAGTATGAGGTTCTCTGAACTGTTTAGATTGACAGGCTGTACAGTTCCCTGTTGTGACAATTAAAAAGTTAGTCTGAATAAACTGTAACACCGTTGATTCCAAAAATTTAATACCCACCTACACACACACACACACTTTAAAAAATGAGTGTAAATTCAAGCCATTTTTAGAACTTGATAATCTAAATGAAACACAAGCCTGAAGCATAAAAAAGGCACAGCATGAAGAGCAAGTTTATCATCATAACAAACTTCGGCAATGTTTAGGTGCTAGTATTAGTAAAGTATATTTTATTCCAGAATATGAATCACTAATTTATGTCTTCTGTATATGGAGTCATGTTTTCAGTACAATCTTATCACACTGTAGGTATAAAATTTAAATTCATTTAATCTAAAACTTAAAATTTTCCAAGTAGATCTTATGAGTAGAAAGTAAGACATCTCACAGAAATATGCCTAGTAAAAGTCATGAAAGTAGTTAAAAATCAAATACAGTAACAGCTTTAACTTTGCAGATCTATTTAACCAAATTTAATCAATATACTAAAAAAATAGATCCTAATTATTGTATTTGAATAAATTATACATGGAAAAGAGTTTTAAGAAAAAAAAACCCACGAGCTTTTTATACCTTTTAGTGCAATTACTTTGCTGGCTGGATTCATGATGGCGCTGTCTGCTGAAATTGGTCTTCGAATTGGATTACTTGGGTCATTCATATCAATAATTACCACCTGGGCCTGCTCTCCTACTTTCTCTCTAATGCAGATGAATTTGTCTGACTCCATAGTCAGGGTACTGAAGCCGATGTTTGCTGGGTTTATACCCAGGTTTTGGAGCTGACGGAAAAAAACAAAAAATATTAATAAATCATATTACAAAGCGAATTAGAAAGACTTGATATTCATGTATTGTTATCATTACAAATCCTCACTTAACCATTACTGCTTCAAGGTCAACAGTGACAACTCCATTGATTCAAGTGAGGCAATTACTATTATGGACCTTCTCTCTTCCAACAAATACGGCATTCAATTGTTTTGTTATAACCTTGTAGTTGTAACTTGAGATGTATAACCCTCTGTTTACAACTAAGAGGCAGAATAAATAGATATAAAGATAAAGGAAAGAGCTACATCTGACAGCTAGCCTTTATGGGTTAAGGGAACTGAGGTAATCAATGCTTCTTGGTTTAAGATCTTTGAACTATTGCATCTGTCCTCTCTAATCCCCTTTAGCAATTAGTAGTTACTTGTTCATATGCATTGGACCTCAGGAATCTGAAAATTAAATTACAGCATAAAATGAGAGATTTAAAAATTTCACAGGGTTCTTGGTCTAAAGGAACTTGGATTAGCCAGAGCAGACAAACAATACTTTGCAAAAAGTGCCAAAACAAAGATAGGAAAGAGAGATCCTGTCAAAGGAGGCCTTACAGGGAAGGGAATGAACGTGAACGCTCAACAGAAGGAAGAACAAATGCTAAGGCCTAGAGATACAAAAGTGTGGTCTGCTAATGGAACTGTAAGTACTTTTGTAACATTGGGAACATAGACTATGAAAGGCTTTCAGAGTAGAGAATTAAGGTTATAAACACAAGCAAGGGCTGGAGTGATAAGCTAAATGTACCCCAGTAAGAATCCTGAATTTATTCTATAGGTAAAGGAAGCTACTTAAGGATTTTAACAAGGAAAATAATGGAATCAGATTTGCTTTGTGTACTCAGAAGCTATTAAAGTATTTGCTAAGCGAATATATAGGACCTAAAGACAGCAGGTCTTTGAAAACTAGTTAAGTGTATTAAGAACAAAAGGCACTTGTTAAAAGAAGACTTCTACCAGAGTGGGTCATTTCTCTGAGTGACTAAATGTGGTATAATAGACTAAGTACCACTCAAAGGCTATCTGAAGGCTTTCTTAGCTTTGACCAGCCTAGGGTTTTTTGTTTTTTTCCTTTCCTCCAACAGATAACAAATTCACATAGAACAAAATCAAACAAAAATTTAAAAGCACAGGAAGCAAAAAAAAAAAATCAAGTCTTCCTCCTGCCTTTGTTCCCCAGATAGCCTATTTCCCTTCCCAGAGACCATCACTGTCACTACTCTCTTGTGGACTGGCTGAGCCAAATTAAATGTATTTAACTTAAATTCTTTTGTCAAACTCTTCTGCCAATAGTGCTTAACTATAACCAGACCAGGATCTCAAAAAGATACAACATTAAGATTAAGACACTACATTTTACTTTCACTTCCCTCTTATACCTCAATGACTACAGGCACAACCAATTATGAAACATAGTTACAGTAACTTAGTCACTGAATACCAGGGCAAGGAGACAAGCAATTGTCTAACTATTAACACAAACATGGTAATAAAGTAGAAGATTAACTAGTTGTACAAGCTCAAGTATCTGCTGCAGTGCAAGGCAAATACACAAGCTGTGAGATATGTAACTTATACATGAGTTTGGTTACAACAAAACTTTATGAATTATCAATTTTAATTTCTTCCTAACTTTAACTTTTAGTGACTTTTAGTTTCAGAACTAATGGAGGAAGATAAATATAAGTGGTCCTCAACAATATATGAAGACACTGTGTGTGGGCTTAAAGGAAGCCTTGTACAAACCAAATTGTTTGTCTAATTTCACGTGAGGTGGGCACATTCGTTTTTCTGAGTAGACCAGTCCTCAGACTCTTAAGCTTAATTGATAGTTACCTTTCCAATAATTAAAAAAATATTCCAGTAGATCCTAGAGCTCCCACAACTATATATGTAAAAGCAACAAGTTATCGTCTAGACTACTCTGTAAAAAAAGAATTCTATGTTTCTAAGTCACTACCAAGCATTCACCTAAGGCAATTTTGAGTCCCAACTGTCACAGCTTAAATCCTACATTGTCTGAGAAAGTAAAAATAAAGTGTTAGTCAAACAGTAAAATTAAAAGTAAAACAAGGATGCAAACCACAAACACTACTAATTGAACCCATAAATGATTCTAACAGATTCCACATAAGAGGCAGGTACAAGACAACTGTAAGAGAAGAAAACACTATTAGAAAAGGCAGGAAAGAGGAGGAAAAAAGGTAAGTCAAGAAATATGTGCTTCTTATTCCCAGCTAGATCTCCAGATAAATGCAGCAAGAAAGGCACATGTTGTCAAAATTTAGCACTGACCTTCAGCCTCAGAGCTGTTTTATTTGCAGAAAAGGCAAAGATCTGGTTCAAAGGGGGTGGGGTTCCTGTACTCCTCACAATTTAGGTAATCCTTATTTTCTTTTCTCATTAAACACATTCTACCAAGAAAGCTATGCATATATATTTTTAATCTTCTCTATCAAGAATGTACTCCATGTGAAACAAACATACACCCTTTATTTAAAAAACAAAATTAAGCAAGAGGTAGATGGCAAATTCTCACCAATCCACATATTTAAACATTTTAAGGAGCCTACTTAAGTAATGCCCATTTATACAACTAAATAGGAAACTTCTCCTTCCTAAAAAGCCTATCCCAGTTGTTAGGATAAGTGACAGAACTTCAAGTGACCTACTCCTATCAGTTAACAGAAAGTTACATTTGCTCCCTTCTCTTCAAATAATGTCAGTAAGAATTTTTCCTTACTGGTGATACTTTTCAGTGAGAATGCCCAGAACGCTCACCAATTCTTCCCATATTTTCCTAGGATATGTTCAAAAGGAAAACATCCCAGAACAGTCATAGGACAGGTCACCATCATTAATCACAATTCTGGGTTAGGTGCACTCTTAAAATAGGATCATATAAAAGGGTTACCATACTAGCTAACTGTGTCTAGCAATATTCATACAGATTAAAACTTTAAAATACATCATAGGGAATTCCCTGGTGATCCAGAGGTTAGGACTCTATACTTCCACTGCTGAAGGCCCGGGTTTGATCCCTGGTCAGGGAACTAGGATCCCGCAAGCCACTCAGCGCAGACAAAAAAAGCCAAAAAACACTGTAATGTTTTTAAACAGATTTCATTTTCAAAACAGCACATACTAGCCATAAAATATTCTAATCAATCATAATGCACACATGAAAGTATGTATTTCCATTCTCCCTTTAAAGAAAAACATTAATGGCACGTGCACAAAAGCACACAAACTATCAACTGCTCCCCCTTTAAAGAAAGCCACCCAAACTGTGTAATTTGTTTAGTTTCCAGGCTAGATTTTGGACACTGGTCTGTAAGTGGCAATACTGTAGGACTTGACACGTAAGTCTAGTTCAGATCCCAAAAAATAAGTTCAGTTGTCCATCCCTCAGTATCCATTGGGGATTGGTTTCAGGACCCCTCGCAGACACCAAAAATCCACAGATGCTGGAAAGTCCTTCATATGGACGGGAAACCGCAGATATGGAGGGGAGGGCTGACTGTAAATATTAACAGATTTACTGTTAATCAGCACACCCAAAACTCTGGAGTGCCCTGGAATTACATTTTACAAACGATACGAAAATGATTCCTTTTCCCTCTCCTCCCCTCCTCACCGCAATTTGGATCAACATGCCAAGAGAACAAAGTGAAACACTGCATTCTTAGTTCTGAAGTGAAAAATAGTATTTCAGATTCCCCATAACCTAGAGAACACAGAGGGCTCTTCATTCAAGTAGACAATTACTGTACAAATGTATAACTCTGATTATAAACTACAAGTGCTATCCAGAATTAGTTCTGTGGATTCCTCATAAGAGCCAAAATGTCTGGGTTTAGCCCTAGTTTTGCCACATAAATGATCATGGGCAAATCAATTATCTCTGTGTATCCATTTCCTCACCTGAAACATGTGAGATGATAGTACATATCCCACAATTGTGAGGATTTAATGTGAAGTGCTTTCAGAACAGTGCCTTACACATAGTAAAACTTCAATAGATACTATTAGTACATATAACACATCAGTACTTAGGCCAGCTCAAGGTAAGCTTTTTTTGTATTTGCATTTTATCTGCTTAATACAGCTGTCCTAGAAGTTGGCTGAAATGCTGGGTGTGAATTTCTTTTGATTACTGATAAAAGATTACCGGTCTCTGGGTGCTTAACTTATTAGACACTGAAGTTTTGTTTGTTTTTCTTTCAAGAAAAGGAAATTACTCTTTAAAATTTCCAATTCTGCTCTTTAATTTGCCTAACTAAATTTAGGTAGAGGGACTTCCCTGGCAGTCCAGTAGTTAAGACTTCGCCTTCCAATGCAGGGCATGCAGCTTCAATCCCTGGTCGGGGAGCTAAGATCCCACATGCCTCACAGCCAAAAAAACCAAAGCATAAAACAGAAGCAGGGGCTTTCCTGGTGGTGCAGCGGTTAAGAATCCGCCTGCCAATGCAGGAGACATGGGTTCGAGCCCTGGTCCGGGAAGATCCCACATGCCACGGAGCAACTAAGCCTGTGTACCACAACAAGCCTGTGCTCTACAGCCCGCAAGCCACAACTACTGGAGCCCGCGTGCCTTGAGCCTATGCTCCCAACAAGAGAAGCCACCAAAATGAGAAGCCCACACACGGCAACGAAGAGTAGCCCCTGCTCGCTGCAACTAGAGAAAGCCTGCATGCAGCAACGAAGACCCAACACAACCAAAAATAAAATAAATAAAATAAATTTATATTAAAAAAGCAATATTGTAACAAATTCAATAAAAACTTAAAAAAAATTTTTGAAATAAAGTTAGGTAGAGATGAGAATCTTCAAAATCACATAACATGGAATCATGTAACACATTCATGCTAAGTAATCCTATTTTATTTCAATTCTTATTTTTAGGGGCACTATGGAACAGTATTGCTAAGGCTTTCTAACAAACTTGGCAAATATGTCTCCTATGCCTTTGTTCAGGGAGCAGGCCAGGAAAGCTAATGCAAACGAAAGGCATAAGGTCAGTATCATAAAAAATTCTTTACTGTAAAGAGCTCAAGGCTAAGAAATAGAAGGTGAAATGGAAAGCAGCCTCAGCGTTTCTCCCCTTAGTGTGCAGAAGAGTTGAAACTACCTGGTTCACAGACATACACTGCCTCTTTCTCTCCCTTCTACCATACCTTTCCAAAACCAAAATTTCCCAACTTTTCCTAATCTGCTCATGCCCCACAATTTCAGATCCATTTATCCAACTAAACCTTAAGCTCCTCAAATAAAAGAACTTTCTTAAAGAATGAAAGCCTCTCCCATCTCTTCTTTTCAATATGCCTAAAATTCTGGAGGCCTAAATATTCTTACACAGGACAACATTCCTTTACTATATGTATACTGCTAATTACTTTTCAGGACAATTATAGATTAAAAGAGATTTATGAAACCCAGGAGTCCAACACTAATATAAATAATATAAATATAAAAGGAAAAGTTGTTTCTTGGAGAAGAAAGCTAACTTAAAAATGGTGAAAGACAGCAGAAACTAACACAAAAATGTAAAGCAACTATACCCTAATTTAAAAAAAAATGGTGAAAGACCAATGGAATTCTTTAAAAGTCAGTATTTTGCAGTCAACACAATAATTGATTTGGGCAAGGATCATCAATGGATATTAAATTAATGGATCAAATTTTGAGGAGTAACAGATATTTACAAAGTCTCAAAATATCTCCCAAGATACTACAAAGGGAAAAAGAGATTTATAGTGAAGAAACCTGTTATACATAACCTTCACCAAATGATGAGAAAGTTAATGTAACTAGCAATGAATGGGTCAAAATGACAGCATGTGATTCCCAGTGAGATGCGTTATAAAGAACACATCACTCCTGTAGTATTCCTGCCAAAAGTATATGACCTATCAGATAAACACAAATTGAAGAACATGCCACAAAATAAATGATCTGTACTCTTTAAAAGTATCTACGGGGCTTCCCTGGTGGCGCAGTGTTTGAGAGTCCGCCTGCCGATGTAGGGCACATGGGTTCGTGCCCCGCTCCGGGAAGATCCCACATGCTGCGGAGCGGCTGGGCCCGTGAGCCATGGCCGCTGAGCCTGCGCGTCCGGAGCCTGTGCTCCGCAACGGGAGAGGCCACAACAGTGAGAGGCCCGCGTACCGCAAAAAAAAAAACAAAAAAACTGTACGTCTTGAAATACAAATAGAGTTCCAGGCTAAAGACAACTAAAGAACCAGGACAACTCAATGCAATTCATGATCCTGAGTTTTCTTTTGATATAAAGAACATTATTGGAACAACTGATGAAATCTGAATAAAGCCCGAGATAACAGTATTCTGTTAAAGTCAATTTCTTCACCTCGGTTACTGCAGTATGGCTATAGAAGATCATTTTGTTATTCTTATTAAATACACACTAGGACTTCCCTGGTGGCGCAGTGGTTGAGAGTCCGCCTGCCGATGCAGGGACACGGGTTCATGCCCCGGTCCGGGAAGAGCCCACATGCCGCGGAGCGGCTGGGCCCGTGAGCCATGGCCGCTGAGCCTGTGCGTCCGGAGCCTGTGCTCCGCAACGGGAGAGGCCACAACAGTGAGAGGCCCGCGTACCGCAAAACAAAACAAAACAAAACAAAACAAAAAAAACACACACTAAAGTATGCAGTGGCAAAGAGACATCACATCAGCAAACTACTTTCAAACAGTTAAGTAAAAAATGTACGTAGAGAGGCTAGAGGATAAGTCAAATGTAGTAAAAAAAATGATAAGAACTGACACATGTGGGTAGAGTGTACAAAGAATCTTTGTACCATTCTCCAAACTTTTCCGTAAATCTCTAACTCTCTATGAATAAAATGTTTCTTACAAGAAACTTAAAGAGTCGCAACTGAAGGCAACATGTAGATCTTGCTTGGATACTGCTTTAAACAAACGAAATAACATTTGGGGCCAATCTGAATTCGGACTGGTTTTTAGGTACTGAGGAACTGTTAACTATTAGGATGCTATAATGATATCGTGATTGTAAGAAAATGTCCTTATCTTCTAAAGATGCATGCTGGAATATTTATAAAATGTCATAATAGCCTGAATTTTAAAAAAATGTTTAATTAAAACAAAAAAGCAAATACAGCAAAATATTATTAAAAATCTAGATGACAGGGTATATGCTCTTCCCAGTATTATGAAAACTTGCAAGTTTATTATTTTTTTAAGTTTTAAAAGAGGGATAAATCTCTGCTCTTATAGGTTACAGAACTTGAAAATTAAATTGCAATTGTAGGCATTAGACTTTTATTAGGCAATTTACCTGTAGGGCAGGAAGGAAGAACACAACTTCAAAAGGTAAAGATGAAAATCAAACCATTCAAAGAGTGACATAATTCCAGAGCAAGAGTTTATGCTCTGTAAAGGAGCTGTATAAGGTCTGCCCTATCAGAACTGAGAGGTTTGCTACACTGTCCAGTATGGCAGCCACTGGTCACATGCAGCTATTTAATTTTGTTCAGTAAATAAAATTTAAAATTCAGTTCCTCATTCACATCAATCTCATTTCAAGTACTCAACTACCACATGTGACTACTGTATTGGAAGGCACAGAATATAGAACATTTCCATCATTGCACAGTTCTACTGGAGAGCACTGTTTTCAGAAGTTTTTCTTGGGAATCCGACAAGGAGAAAGGGAGAAATTCTTTTACATTAAAACTCTGGTAAAATATAAAGGATAGTTGGCAAAGAAACACTTTCATCTTATATAAAGATTTCTGACAAGGGGAAGCAGGGAAAACTAGAACTTTCAGGTTTCAAAGTCCAGATATCTGCGGGAGGCCTTGGGGAAAAAAAATCTGCAAAGTTCAACGGTAGCACAAGAAAGAGCCCAAGGAAGAGCACACCTAAGTCTCAGCGCCTCTTTCAAGAAATCACTAAACATTCAAATAGCTAAGGCCCAAGTTATAAGGGACTGAGAAGTACTGAGAAGGTACAGATGATAATAAGATGTAATTCCTTCCGAGAACATGAGAAAAGCAAGGCCCATCTCTGCGCCTGAGAAACTACCACTGCCTCAGTTTCTAAGATGCTCATCAATGTCATAAAGCTTTTGGGTAAAGAGTATACAATTGTAAGATGAATCCCCAATTTCAACAATGTTAACTGTGAAAGAGATTGTATTAAAATTAAATATGGTAAAAAAAAAATTTGTTTTTACTTCAGCAATATTAGATTCAGAAATCTAAGTTACATGCTCATCAGTTTTTAATGCTTTAAGCTTTGTTTTTTCTTGTCTTAGTTTTGAAACTGTACTTGATTTAATTGTACATGTGGCAAACAGAAAAGAGAACGTGTCCATCCCTGTTAGAGGGGGAGCAAGGTATGCCTAGGTGCAGCACAAAAGGTTTAAGTGATTTAACATACAGCAAGCACTTAGAACCCAGTGGGGGCACATAAGCACTCTATTTTAGGGATTTCTATCCTTTTACAGTTATTTAGCTCTGGGACTATGGTATCATGACAACTATTCTAAAACAGATTGGGTCTGATGTCATGCTACTAACATTACATAGTCAAATCCAGGGAAACCCAACTTGCTTTTTTCAAAATTCTTGTTACTAAAGACGGCTAGCAAAGCCTTCTTATATCAAGGAATCAGGAAACCCACTGATGGTGAGTCAGCATCTTAGTAGACTACATTAGTGATCAAACTATGAAAATACTGTTAAAGGAACCGAATGGACTCTCTCTCTCTCTCTCTCTCTATATATATATATATATATTTAATCCAATAGTATACATGTATTAAAAAGGGTAGAGGGACTTCCCTGGCGGTCCAGTGGTTGGGACTCCGAGCTTCCACTGCAGGGGGTGCGGGTTCGATCCATGGTCGGGGAAGTAGGATCCCGCAGGCTACATTGTGTGGCCAAAAGTTAAAAAAATAAAATAATAAAATAAAAAGGGTAGAAAATTCTGGCATATGACAATTCAACCAAGGAAAACCAGACTACTTTTTCAATGCCCAATTCTCTGACTGGCTAAAGATGATACTCTCCATCAGCACAACGTCTGTCTCAGCAATCAATCACAGTTGTGTCTGTGCCTACAAATATCACATATTTAAAGGAGTAATAAGTTTGCTTTGAGCTTACTAATTTCAACCAGCGCTTATTACATGTGATCAGATAGGAACACTCATTGGAAATAGGCTTCTTTATAAGCACACCTGGTAAGTATGCTTCCTAATGAATGACTAGTAGGCTCAGAACACAACTCATTTACCAGCTGAATCAGCTGAAAGTCAAAATACATTAAAATTTGTGTTTATGACAGTATTATTAAGGATTATGTTTCACAATTTGTGCTTGGCTTTACACTTTCCAGTTCCTTCCTCCTTGTTTCATCTGAATAGTTAGAATGTAAAGGAAGCATGTACAGCTACTGTATTTCAGACAAGTCAATTTTGTGCTGTGCTCTATGTATAATCCTATTTCAGTTACCTTTTCTGTAAATGAATCTTGTATCTTGACAAAGACTTAAGTGTTACTGCTATAGAGTTAAGAGGTCAACAATTTTCGAGTCCTGCTGATACTTGGATGTCACCCAATACAGATATTTTTAGGTGCTTGAAGATGTGCCTAACTTCCTATCCCAAGGATTTCACTCAGCATAACTTCCTTTAAAAGTTCCAAAACATCCTCTACCTTCACTAGTATTAATCACAGTGAAGAAAATGCTGACAACAGTAACTTCATTGAGCCCTTCCAGGAAACTAGCAGAATGTCAAATAAAAACTGCAGTTTCTGTCTTCTACAGGAAATAAATAAAAATGCTGAAAGTGCAGCATTCCTTTAATTCTTTCATCAACAGTATACCAGCCATTGTCTTCTATGCGCTCCACACATTATAAGCAACAAATAAAAATGCCCTTGTGGACCCCACACTTAAACATATAGATTTATTTCTACTCCATGTTAGTGTTTGAGGCAATCATTCTCAGGAGAATTTTTTTTTTTTTTTTGGCGGTATGCGGGCCTCTCACTGTTGTGACCTCTCCCGTTGCAGAGCACAGGCTCCAGATGCGCAGGCTCAGCGGCCATGGCTCACGGGCCCAGCGGCCATGGCTCACGGGCATGTGGGATCTTCCTGGACCGGGGCACGAACCCATGTCCTCTGCATCGGCAGGTGGACTCTCAACCACTGCACCACCAGGGAAGCCCAGGAGAATTTTTTTACTCTGGTCACTCCATATTGTTAAGTAATACATTCAGGAAGGAACCACAGTTGGAGACAGGAACTATAAGACTACTAGCTTTGGTAAACTATCAAGAGACTCAAAGAATTTTTCCTACTTGTAGCCAACTAACTGGAAAATTAAAAAACCTTTAAATGTTACTCGTTCTTTAAAAATAATAATCCAATAATTTGATGAAATATCACATATCAATTCTGACCAAGCTGCAGGGAAATACAGGGAAGTTTTTACACCCCAAACCTTGCAGATAGGTATGACTCCCCAAGGTTATGCCCTTTCCTGTATAAATGCCATTCAGCTGGCACACAACAACTGAATGCTACCCAAGCTATGACTGGTTATGGAAATGCAATCTAAAGCAGGACACACGATTTAAGGGACGGCAGAACTACAAAGATTGTGAGAGAACACATGGAAGTAAAAAACACCAAATAGGGTATTCATTTTCCCAAGTAGACTATTCCCTGGTCATCCAAAAAGGCTTTTGAAAGCTGCTGGAGAGAATGTGGAAATACTGGAACTCTCATATACTGCTGATGGGGATGTAAAGTGGTGTAGCTGCTGTGAAGAAGTTGGGCAGTCCCTCAAAAAGTTAAAATATAGAGCTACCACATGACCCAACAATTCCACTCCTTAGTATATATCCAAAAGAACTAAAAATAGATATTCAAACAAAAACCTCTAATGTTCGCAGCAGCACTATTCACAATAGCCAACAGGTGGAAAGAATCCAAATGTTCATTGATCAATGAAAGGACAAATAAAATGTGGTATATCCATTCAATGGAGTATTACTCAGCCATAAATGAATAAAGTACTGATACATACTATATGGATAAACTTCAAACAGTATGCTTAGTGAAGGAAATGAGACACAAAAGGTCACACATTGTATGATTCCATTTATAGGAATAGATAAATTCATAGACACAGAAAGCATATTAGTGGTTGCTGGGGGATGGGAGGAGGGAGGGAGGAAGGAGACTGCTTAATGGATATGGAGTTTCCTTTTGGGGTAATGAAATGTTTTAGAACTAGATACAGGTGATGGTTGCAAAACACTGTGAACTCACTAAATACCACTATATTGTTCACTTTAAAATGGTTCATTTTAATTTTAGATATGCTTAATATATAATTCATGTAGTCATTTGACAGTTTATATAGAATTTAAAATTACAAAATAATTAACTCGGAAATGTTTTTCTACTCTTCGTATTTCAGAAACCATTTTAAACTCTTCATGCGCATTTTTTACATCAGTGTCTTCATTAGCAGTGGAAAGTCATCTGCATTCCATCAAAGTGCTTTTTAAAAATTCATTATGGTACCATCATGGGAAATTTATAACATGCCTCAAATTTCTATTTCTGTATTAGGAGAGGTGTTTTTACACTTGTTTTTGGATTACAATCTCCAGAAACATCTCCCTAATGGACTGGTTTATGAGTGCAATTTAAAATGTTTGCTTACAACATCCAACAGTTATAATTGTGAAGCCATACACAGAGGAATAATTATTAGATGTGTTAAATTTACCTCTTACCAATCCAGCTGACTTCAAGTCCATGGTAGCCTTCCCTGAACAGTGTTGTAGTATTCAATTCAAACAGAAGCAACTGTAAAGGACTCAGTAATACAGACACTTGGTAAGACTTTTAATATAAGGAAACTCTTTCCTGTGGAATATTTTATGGTTAAAAAAAGACACCTGCCTTAGATTTGCAGAGTTCAATAGGAAAGAATGTAAAGTACCGTAGAGAGTTGGGAAAGAGATGGATTTTGTAAACCATGTTCTCCCTATAGGTTTATTTCCCTAATTATTAATCCTCAAATAATGAGATCTACCCAAAGTTAGTTTTGTGCCAAGCTGAGCATATGTGGATAGTCTTTGGCTTCCCTCTGTCCACTTTAATGGTTTTTAAGTCCTCTTTCTCAGATGAGCAGCTGGTCAGAAACAGATGAAGGCAACTCTCAACCCAATTCTCATTTTTCATCTGCCATGATTCCCAGTTTCAACAGACGGGGGTCATTAAACACTGCAATCACCTTCCCTACTTCAGAAATGGACTGGATATAGAAAATGAGAAGGAGGAGACAGTCTGGTGTAACTCTAAGATCTTGTCTTCAATAACTGGATAAATGGGTAATTTTTTCCTTGAGCATAACGTATATGTTCAACTCAACTGGATAAAGAGAGACCCCCCTCCAGCATAGGGGCTAAGGATTAATATCTGAGTGTCTGTATGGGCTAAGTATCATGATATAAATACAACCACATACTACAGGCTAACTTTACAACTGCCAGAAAGTATTGTTTTTTTTTTGTTTTTTGTTTTTTTTCCCTTGCGTTATGCGGGCCTCTCACTGTTGTGGCCTCTCCCATTTGCGGAGCACAGGCTCCGGACGCGCAGGCTCAGTGGCCATGGTTCACGGGCCCAGCCGCTCCGCGGCATGTGGGATCTTCCCGAAACGGGGCACGAACCCGCGTATCCTGCATCGGCAGGCGGACTCTCAAGCACTGCGCCACCAGGGAAGCCCAGAAAGTATTGTTTTAAATATAATAAAAGAGGAAGTTGAGAAAAGCTAAAAAGATAAGAGCTCGGAATAAACATGTGAAACATTTTTCACAACAGTATATTGCAGAATTTAAATTTTTTAACGTGACCATATGGTTTTAATGGACCCAGTTCCTATTCTTTCAAAAATAAGCTTTAAAATCTGCCGTACTTCAGGGGACTTCCCTGGTGGTCCAGCAGGTAAGACTCCGCGCTTCCAGTGCAGGGGGCACAGGTTCGATCCTGGTTGGGGAACTAAGATCCCGCATGCTGCATGCCGCGGCCAAACAAATAAACAATAAAATCTGCTGTACTTCAGAACTTAAAGAAAAGTCCTTACTTACCCAATGATTCATTAAAGGAAGTACCAGTATTACTGGCAGTTCTGTCTCCAAAGCACAATCCTACAAATGTGTAACCATTTTCCCCTCTACGGTTATGCTATTCAAACTGAGCAAGCATGTTCTATTCCCACTTTTCCCGTCCTCCCTCCCCAAGCATAACAGTCTTCCTTGAGTTCTATTCACGTTTTACATTAGAATAAACACAAAAACATAAACAATACAGTAAAATAGAAAGCAGAAGTTTCCTGCTTTCACAAGTGGCTTCAGGCTGGAACATATTCACTCTCTTGTCACTAAGGAAAAGTCTTAAGAGAAATTTGAGAAGTTTAGCCTTACGACAGGGATTTAGGTAATCTTGGTTATTACAAGTTAACCTGATTCCAATCATTGTGCACAATTTTTTAGTGGGAACTTGGATAAAGCCCTTTAAAAAACATCATCTCAATAACCGTTTAAGGCATAGAAAATCCAGGTGTTGGTTCACTGGCCCCTAATTTTCTCATAAAAACTACTGACCTAAAAACATACTAGTAGAATGTATACATCAAAGAACACCACAGCATACATACAAATTATACAGATCATTCACCAAATGAGGCAATGTGCCACAATGAAAGAAGGGCAAATATTACCACCCACTCACTAGCTGTGTAACTCTACAGGTTAACTGCTATGAACTTCAGTTTCCCCATCTGCAAAATAAGGCTAACCCTACCTACCTGAAGGGATGTTCTTGCCAATCAAATGAGATCATGAACATAAAAGATTTAGCAGAGGTCTTGGCACACAGTAGGTGCTCAAATAGCTATAATGGTCAATTTATTTTGATCTCGTAGATTTCAGGACAATTAGGATGTGATGAATAGTTATTCCCTCTGAACTAGGATAAACTATCATAAATTATGTAAACTATCTTAAATTATGTCTTTCATAACACAAAAGAAGAGACACAAAAATCTGAGTCTGACAGATGGGTTCTGCGTAATACATTCAGATCCAAGCCTCCTGCCACCCCCTGAGTTAAGAGCATTAGCCTCAGGCACTTGGCCACCCCCACTCGGTGGGGGGAATAAAGAAAAGATACCTAAGAGCTGGAAACTTTGCTACAGCTTAGAATTTGATTTTATGAAATAGCTTTAGCATGGCTATGTAAATAAATTTTTAAAAACAGCCTTGTTCTAATATGAAGGACTAAAATATCAGCTATGAACTCACTTCCTATCTAAGTGAGAACATACACTTCTGCACTACCATCTTATAGGACATATAAATACTAACAAAGGCCTGACTGGCATTCCAGGTGGGTATTTTATCAGATGTGGTTTATCAGGAGTCTGACCAAGGAACACTAATTAAAGATGTACCAATGACACAAGTGAGCACTCATGGGCTATTATAAAAGACTAATTAAAATTTT
The DNA here is from genome assembly GCF_000442215.2 of Lipotes vexillifer. Lineage (NCBI taxonomy): Eukaryota > Metazoa > Chordata > Mammalia > Artiodactyla > Lipotidae > Lipotes > Lipotes vexillifer. The sequence goes on along the minus strand of NW_006774285.1, from coordinate 1,369,011 downwards.
TTCTTCCTTTTGGGCAGTTTCAGAGCAGAATCAATTTTGTGTCATATGAATATTTGTATTAAATCCTGCACAATATCAAACATTCAATAACATCCATGGTTACAATTATGTGTGGACAGCCTCTGCCAACTAATCAATGCAAGCACAAATGCAAGCTGCAGTCAGTTTTGTTCACCACTTTGTCCCTAGTGTAACGTAACTGTTGACATATAGTAAATATTCAAATCTCAGATGAGAACCAAATATTTATAAACCATAAAAATCTAGGTCTTAAATCTGCAAAATAAAATGCTGTCACTGGTTAACAGATAGATACCTGAATAAAATATACTGGACAAAAATTATATAGCCAACAATGAATACCCTTCAAATGCTACACCAAGTACTTTCACATACATGATCTCAGACCTTCATGGTAACTTTGGGAGGTAGTACACATATTTTACAGAGAAAGAGGAGCAAGAGGTTAGTCTTAACCTGCCTTCTCCAATACTGTAGTGACATTTCACAAGCCACATGTGGTTCTGAGAACTTCAAATGTGGCTACTCTGACTGAATTTTCAAGTTTAAGTTAATTAAAATTAAATAGTAATTCAAGTTTAAGTTAATTAAAATTAAATAGTAACTGATAATCGAGTCAATTACGGAAAACTTATGTTTGGAACAACCTACATATGCAAACCTGCTTTTTCAACTGTAAATTTTATGAAAGCTAAATACAGGTCAAATATATCCAATGAAAACAGGGTCTGAATTGAGATGTGCTCTAAGTGTAAAATACACAGCAGATTTTGAAAATTCAGTACCCCCAAAAAAGGAATGTAAAGTATCTCATCTGAAAAGTTTATACTGATTGCATGTTGAAATTATAACTTTTGGGGTACAATGAGTTAAATGAGACATTAATTTCACCTGTTTTTTACTTTTAATATGGCCACTGGAAAATGTAAAATTACAGATGTGGCTCATATTTTTCTACTGGATGGAACTGGTCTCAACAACCTCCAAACCCCTGATCTGTCTACTTTACGGCATCATTAACCACATGCTAAACCAGAAAAGAAGTCACCTTCTCAGGGAAAAGTCCAACAGATAAAAAAGCACACTAGGATACTGATAACTTCTCCTCTTAAGGTCAATCATTGTTTTTCTTCAAAATATTTAGTGTCAGAAGACCTAGGTTCAAATCCCACTCTGACAGGTTACCTTGGGCACTAGTTTGAGTCTCACTTTCTCCTACTGTTTAAGAAGGATATCTGGGGGAATTAGGTGAAGACGTGAAAGCACCCAGCCACATTCATAGGACACAACAGACTCTCACAAGAAAGTCTGCTGCTCCTTCCATTCACTAGTCACTGTTCATCATCACTTCCCAAAAGAGACAGTATTCAACCAACACTTCCTATTAGTGAATGTTTTAATTTTAGGTAACAAAATGTTCTAAACATATAAATATAGGTGGCCAGATAAATCTTCACTCTTAAAAAGCACATCAGAATGGCCTGTAATTGTGCAGTCCCATGTCACAGTTAAAGCTTCACGTAGCTATTTATATTTACATTAACTGAAAAGAAATAAAAGTAAAAATTTAGTCCCTCAGTCACAATAACCACATTTCAAGTGCTCAATATGCCTATGTAGCTAGTATAAATTTTCATCATGGAAGAAAGTTCTATTGAATAGTAACTCTCAAAAAGCAAAAACCACGCAGTAACAATCACAGAAAAACATCCTGTTAAATATAATTCAAATGTCATTAAGTTAAGGTTCCTGAAATCATGTATTTCACTGCACACCAAAATGAAAATGATTGTGATTCTACACACACAGTTTCATGCCTTAAATTATTTCCTAAACAGAGTGAAAGCACATTCACTAGAATTAGCCACACCCCTTTAAGTTGAGTAAATTGACCATTAGGAAAATTCTGAAAACCTTGATACATCTTAAACTTGGAAGCTATTCCTAAAGTAGACTGCAACATAATTCCAAGCAGTATGCCTCTTCCAGGAAGTACGGTTAAGCATATAACATATCCCAGTAATACTCAGCATTGCTTTCTCTTTGCAAATTAAAATCATAGCAAGAACCCCTACCATTGAATGCACAACACATTTATGGATCAAAGGGAAAAGAGCAGGGTTGGGAGATTTTTAATTTCAGACCCAAAGAACCCGGGAATACAGCAGAATATGTCAATTGGCATAAAGATACTTAATGAGCCAAGAAATCAGAGTTGCAGACACTATAGGTAGTCCAGGATTTTTTTCAGAACCTGCAATCCTAGCAAAATCTCGCTCAAATAGGCACTCATCTGTTCACTGCTATCAGCCTAAACATCCTAAAAAAGAAATAAAAACTCCTTTATAACTTAAAAAATTAAGCTTCATTTGATGTAGTTCTGAGTCCTTGATGACAGACCCTTCAGTTGGCCAAAGTAGTTCCATGGTATAAAAATAAATTTATTTACATACAGTTCAAGCTTTGAAGATTTCACAGGTTAACTCTACATACAAGTTCCTCAATTCCTGTTCCCAATTTTTATCCTAAGTGTTTCAGAAAGTTTTCTGCTACTTAGCAAACTGGCAGGGGCTGAGAGGTCAAAGACCTAAGTTGCCAATTAAAATAATCCTTATTAATTTTTATACAGCAAGGGATAAAAATGAAAAGTCAGGAATTATATTATCCTGGAAGAGGTTGGTGACTGGGGCTCTGCACAATAATTAATCATTATCAGCTTGAGTACACAGTCACCAAAGCAAGCTTAAACTTAGTCATGGCATATATACTACTCCAAAAACTGAATGACTGAATTCTTCAAGTTTATTTGCAAAGCTACTTTATACGCAACTTTTCAAAGTATTTGAGAAGGAAATGGCTTCACTCAAGTGTCTGCAAAAACTCTGAACCACTTAGAAATCAGACCCATATTAAATCTGTCTTCAACCAGTGACACGGTTGCAGTCCAGTCTTTGGGATTATTCAACAACCTTGTCTCCTCGTTAATAGAAATGCAAAACGATTGCTCAAACCAGTCAAGAAACAAGATTTACTAGTGGGTTATATCTGTTTTGTAAAGTAAACAGCAACTATAACTGCTTTTCTTGTGTATGATTTTACACACTTTTGTCTGCAGGAAGATTATATTCCAGAAGCACTTTAGTGTCAGGACAAGGTTGTGTTTTCCCCTCACACTCAGAAACATTATTTTCCTAACACTCCACATTCAACAGAAGTAACCACAGCAATACAAATTTGGATGGAGCATAAACAAAAACTTCTGTGTCCACTCTGTCACAATGTTTCTTAACCTTCTGTAAAATAGTGTTTTATTACATCAGATGAGTTATCTGAAAACCAAAAATGACTGAATAAAGTACATTACTTAGCTCATTTTTTGAGTAAAGATTTATAATTCATTACATTTCAAGACAAAAAAGCCTTGCTGATGCAAGCAAAGGTGATACCTGTAAATAAAATGAAATCATGTTGATAGCCAGAATATTAAACCTTTTAATTAACATTTATTTATTGTTATAACAATGGCATAAAGTAAACAGGCTTCAATGGTAAAGTGTCCAAGAGGCCACTAGTATTAGTGTTATGTCAAACCACTGGCATCTCTTATCATTACGAATTAGCCCTTCAAATGACTGAGCCGAGACAGACCTCTTTAAGGAGGTACTTAGAAAGAAAGCATACTTTATTAATTACTTCAGCCAAAGTAAAACCAGGATTGGTGAACCAGGAAAATCAGAAGCTTAGAAGAGACTTAATTCAGTCAAGCCCTCCAATGATCACCTGCCTGGGCCCGGTATGGGCAAGCTGCCAGATAAGACAGTCTGTTGCCTACAGGATAATGCACCATGGGGAAGAACTCTAGAACCTACTAAAGGAAACCAATTACAGACCAAATAACCTTGCATATCTCAGGGCAGGTGTGCTTTATCCCCAGCGGCCGTTCAATTCCATGCAATCCTGAGGAAAGTACTCAAGCCAAGCCAACTAGCTGCTCCAAAGATAACCTCTGAACAACTCTTTTCTCCCTTCTAGAACCGAAGAGGGGATAAAAGCCGCACCATTCCCAGAGACATCAAGAAAGTGAAAAAAGGCGAGTCCCCTTAGGAACCTTGACCCCACGCACTCTGAAATTGACACCGCCCTGAGAAATACGTTCCCCCATTCTATCCTCTTTCTTTTCCTTCAGTGAGCTTCCCAGTTCCTACTGCCTCGGGGAAGGCAAGAGAGGAGCCACTGCCGTTCTCCGCATGCCCGGGGAAGATGCCTTTCCCGTTGAGAGCCGCAGAGGGAGGAAGAAAAAAGGTTGCCTCTCCCCAACCCACCCGCGCCACAACTCCCGGGTGCAGACACGACGGGGGAAAGGGAAGAGGGCAGTGGGAGGTGACAGCCTGCGCTGGCCTAGGGGAAGAGAATTCTTGCTCCGGAAGAAACGCGGGAGAACGCCACCCCCCCCGCCCCGCGACGTACCCAAATGAATGAACTGAATAAAACCGGGGTGGAAGGGTTATTATGCGCAGTTCTTGCCATCCAGGAAGCGAAGATACAGAGGCCTTCAAACCTAGGTATGGCCTCACTGCCCAATGCACCCCGACTCGCTTCCTTTCCACGCAAGCCCCACATCATTTAACCCTTCAAGCTTTCCAAGATAGTGCCCCATCCTCCATCTACCCCAGGAACCGATACCACCACCACCATCCCCCCTCCCCCCCGGTTCTCCCCTTTTTGCTTGGGCTCAGATCCCAGCTTCTTCCTTCCTACCTCCCTCTCTCCACAGCCCTCACTAGCTCGGGCCCACCGCACCTGAAGATGCTCCTGAAAACGAATTGGCAGAATCTGGGCCATGGCGCTGTCGGGGGTGTATGGTCTCCTCCTGTCACTGGGGCTGTGGGGCAGTGGCTGCCCGGGCTCTCCAAGGGAGAGGAGGAGAAGGGGGAGGGGGAGGCTGGGCTCAGCAGGAGAGTCTCCGGGGACGCAGGAAACTGGCAGGCAGACGAAAGAGCTCAGGTCGGGGGCGGAGGCTCCAGGGTCCGCGAGATCCGCAATGGCGGAACCGGGCGCAGCGCAGACTCCGGAAACGGTTGAGCCCTGCGGAAGGATCCTGGCGACAGGACTCCGCCCAGGTCACCTCACCCCCTCCGCCTTATGTACTCCTCCACGGAGCGCCGCGGTGCAACGGAGCGCAGGAATTCGGAGCGTGGGGCGCAGGGCGCTAAGGACCTCGCTTACTGCTGCGACACGAAGATAAACAGAGGAATCGGAGGGACTACTTTTTGTCTCATCACTTTCCCCAGCCGCCTGCTTTTCCCTCCCCCCCCCTTTTTTTCTCATTTTGCCACATCATGCGACTAGGGGCGACCAACGTCATTTCCGTGGGCGCTTTAGGTCTCACCCACGTACTTCCGGGTGCACGTGATGCTGGTCAGGAAAGGTCTGCGGATTGCTGCCGGAATGCAGAGCGAGGTCTAGGGAAGTGCGGCGTCTCCTGGGAATGAGGTGGTTGTTGGGCCGCCTTGAGGAATGGCGGTGCTGCTCCCTTTCCCAGTGGGCCCTGCGTATTTAAACGTAGTCCCTTACGAAGGGGACGTGGCGTGGGCAGAAGGGCCCAGCCTCCCGCCCTCTCCATGACTCAGGGAAACGGCCCCCCTGCAGAGCGCTCTTGGCAGCCGGCTGCAGCGCTCCTCCCCCGCCTAGTCTCCTGTGGTGGGTGGTTTGTTATACCCCAGGGAGGGGGGCACTGAAACACTGAAATGGGGTTTAAAAATCCTATCTGTCCTTACGCACGCCCTTCTGACGGTTGGAGAAGCTGACGCTTAGGTTCTAACAGAACTAGTAGTCTCTTGGGACGTTAAACAATTGACTCAAAGGGCAGTGAAGGCCATTTATGAGGTATCTCAAACTGGCCTTGTGATAGCCTTTCTTAACGTTTCTGCGGACATTTTGGCGGATGTATATATATATATGGGTCTGAGTAATAAATTTGGTGAAGAATTTGAGTGTCAAAAATACGCTAAAGAATTGGACTAAAATTAGAGCAGGATTTTTTTTCCAGCCATATCAAATAATTAATGAGCCTCAAAGATTTAGATAATTAGGTTAAAGGTGGTTTGTAAAACCTTAATGTTTTTCTTCGGTGTGGCTAAGGTACACTCTTGGAGAAAGGGATTAACTATTAGCGTATTTCAGTGGGACCTCCTCAACAGTGTAAACTAGCACTGTTTGGGAATGCAAGCGCTTCAAAGCTGGGGGCATCGTGTCTTCTAACAGCATTAAGGTATCTACAGTATTCATTATCGATTAATAATCTTCCCAGTACTTTATTGCTAAAGTATAAGCTGTAATAATATTTCATAATAGCACAAATACAATAAAGCATAAAAGAATTTCGTTCCGTGCTTTTCATCTTAAAGAGATGTGATTGCTGTTCCAGAAAGATCCTGAGGAAGAATTCAAGTACACATTATTTTTAGTAACCTTTTCAGTTAAACAGAAAACTCTATTAGGTATACAATAATTTTGTGTGTTAAGCAGTTTTGCTGAGAATTTGCTTAATCATTTAAATTGCTTTTAATGTTTTTCCCAAAGTATACCTCACATACTGAGGGTGAGAGAAGAATCTTTGGCAGTTTAGAGAGCAGACAGAGACTGTTCTGCAAAGAAAAGCCTTGCCACCATGTCATCAGAGTGAATATTTATGCTTGGCAAAATTTCATTATGTTTTGTTAAGCCAAATACTTGAAGATGTTCTGTATTCTGCAGCATTCGAAATGACCTTTCTAATACCACTTCAATAGTATAGCTACTTGGAATCTTTTTTGGAAGTATACAAATTCTAAATTAAAAATCTAAAGGAGTTACTGTTTTATTACAGTTAAAGCAGTAGCTTAATCAAGTTACATTTCCAATCTCAGAATCTGGGTTACAAGAGCTGTATTATGAACTGGCCACCAAAATTTTCTTTCTTAATAACTGTCTTGCATTTTCAGACAGACCTGTAATTTTAAAGACGTTTAGAATCCCCAGAGCAATTGATTTTAGCTTGGTTATTTGGTGTGGAATATCTAACCAAAACTGCACTGAGAGTGACTGCTGTGTCATCACACAGAAATCTAATGAATGTGTTGTTTTCAGAATCATTTAGAGAGAAGAAAAATAGATTACAGTATACCAGCTCATTTTGAACACTTTCCTTCAAATCAATAAATCCAAAAATTTTCAAGAGAAAATAATGTACTAGATGATAAACGTTAAAAAAAAAAAAAACCAACCCAAAACCCAAACCGATGCCTTTTAAAGATTAATGACTTTGGCTGAGGTAATGAGAGAGCTTTTTATGGTAGCACGCTGTTCTTGCTAAAGGTGTAGAGGCAGGACAAAAGGTTGTCAATACTTGGTTTAGAAGCCCAGAGGGCTGAATCAGTGTTAATGGTTACCTGAACAGTAACTGAATGCCTTTGTTTTCAGGCACTACCTTAAGTTAGAGAAGGTAGGAAAAAAAAAAAAAAGTTTTCTGGTTTATTAGGTTATCCAACTATGACAGAATCTTTCAATAAGGCTATAAATGTATTATCATCATGGCTTTGGTTTCAGAAAATGTTTTAGTAAAGTAGCCATGTTAATAAAATAAATCGTCAAATTCTTTGAATTTGAAGGTATTTTTAGCAGAATATTCAATAGTAGGTCCTTGCTCTGAGTCACAGCAAGTGCCATTAGCAAAAACTGCATTGCTCATCTGCTATTTTGAGGAATGCCAGTTTCTCAAAACCTATACAAGAAAACTTTATTGTGTCCCTAATTTTATATTTTATGCCAGGACCTGTTTTACATATATATACATATATATATATATCCTCCAATGGGAATGACACATCAGAAAAACTTTTCATTGTAGGATTCCTCTGTAGTTTTTCATCTTCAAGCAACCCTGGATTTAAGGCCCCTGCCTTTTAACTTGACCTTTTAAAAACAGCGTGAACTAGCTGCATTGCAAAAACCACAAAGTAAAGGCGTTTCTCAAACATTAAGAGATTAACTTTAAAGCAGAAGTTTAAACCCAACCCACTGTACCAAATATTTAAATTTCAGATTTTAATGAAACCAAGAGGGATATACTTCAGCATTACCTAAATAAGATGAGTGGTTTTGCCATTTAAACGGCAGCTTTGAGAAACATCTCAGCCCCCTAGGGCCACTGATATGAATCCCAGCAGGATTAGATAAAGACCCTATCAAAGGCCAATAAATGGCTCAGGTATCAGTCAACATAAATAACCACTTTATTTTGGTCCTGTACAAGGCACTGATTATAGGCAAAGCTCACCCAAAAAGAACATTTACAAAGCAAGAAGAAAATTTTCACGGTCTTATATTAGTATGAAATGGACCTTAACTTAAACTCAATTATCACTCACTGCTCAGGCTTGTGCTAAACCTAATTTATATAGACCAGTTTTATAATGTGTCATGGACAGCAATAAGATCTGTAGTGAATCTATTCTGTGTCAGGATCAAGCATGTTCCGAGTGAACAGTCAAGACTAGCCCTGTGGAAATACAATCTGGAATCTAGCATATTATATAGGCCCCTCCCATGTTTTCTAAAGGTTAAATCAGATCCCAGCAGAGGAATGAAATAGCTCATAACATTACCTTAAAAAGTCATTTCAGAAAAGTTGGTTCAAATATAGTGATACACAGAGCTTTGGGGAAAGAAAAACCAGAAGAGTTACAACACTACTGATCAACAGATGCTAGTCACAACATCCCTTTCAAATGGAAAAACAAAAGGTAAAAGAAGCTTGAGAGGATCTACAGAATGAAAGGGCCATGAGGGCCAGGATGTGGGAATGATTGTTTTGGGCTATTTCCCCCCTCCTTTCTAAATATGTAGAACTGTCTCTTTTTACCTCCTGGAGTTATTACTGTCTCCAAAGCAGGGTAGAACCCGCAAACATGTTCTGTCAGCAACCTTAAAATTCTGTCACACTCCAGGGATAGATAGTTCTACAAGTAGCAGTGCACCTATGCAGCCTTGTAATGGTGATAAACTCCTCCTCAGAAGAGAATATTAAGGACTGACTGAGATTTGGTAAACAAAGTTTTGGTTAACTCAATAGTAGCAAAGTCAAGGAAATATAATTTACTCAGTCAACAAACACTTCAGTACATAACAATGAAAAGTTAAATACTTAATGTTAAAATCTTTTGAAAGGCTTTAAAAAATATTTTTATATGGGGAAATGAATTCTGAATCTTAAAGGCCTCAGGTTAATCACTGTGAAGTTTTGGTATACTACTCTTGCTAATGTATATTTAGCCTGATCTGAATATGTACCAAATACAGGACACACGAGAAATTACTGTTTTTTAAATGCCTCATACCTCAGTGTGTCATGGCTGATAAAAGTGCATTATGTAAAACAAACCCAAAGCCTGTTTACTTCCTTTTCCTTGTTGCTCATATTCCAAATAACTGTGAGTTTAATGTTGTACAGTATACAACCATATAATTACTGTTCATTCCATGACACTCCAGTAATGAAAAATACACCGACCTTATTTTTTTCCTACATATTTACTGATTTAAATTTTATTTTTCTTTTCTAAGCCAGCCCTGTTAGCACCAAAAGGCATGAAAAGGTCTCTAGGTTACGCCACTTAATATATAAAGTTGGTCACTCAAATATAAAGCTTTCCACAGGGTGAGAACTAACCTGATAAAGACAGTCCTTTATTGTCTCCATATTTTGGGTCTATCAAGCTAAGCCATCAGATCAGATGTAGAGATAAGATTATACTCTTCATTACTGCAGAGGCCTTAAAAATACCGTTTCTTGAATAGGAACTAGATGGAGTAGCAAACTAGCACACAATGGCAGTCTATAAGTGCTGCACACTGTAAAAAGAAAACCCCAGTCCAAGCTGACTTTCAAATTTTTCTATCTGTAAGAATGAGTGGCACTCAAATTATGCTTCATATGACCTATTTAGTATTAACCCTAGTTACAGAATTGGAAACCTCAAAACCCTTCAAAAAAGCCCTTCTCAAGGTGACACTAATAATCTTTCCACTGTTTATCTCTTATTCCTCTCTCCAACCACACAAATTCTGTCTCCTTTTTCATTCTAGTCCAAGTCCTACCCTTACTTAAAAACTCACCTTAAAATCGATTTACCCTACTTCTTAAGCTATTATAGCATTTATCAACTATACTACCTATTTAATTTGAAGCCCAGGCCAACTTATGTTGTTAATAATCACACCTGGAGTTAGCACAACAATCATTTATAAATATCAACCATATACAAAAAGCACCAAATTGTGCTAGGCTATATTTTGGGTTATCCCATCTTATTTATGATTTAGCTGAGAACCAAGTAATATTAGGTTGAGAAACACATGTTAGATTTTATCTGGACAAATAATATGATTCTTCTCTTTGAAAAATCTTCAATAGCTTCACAAGTTTTTTTTTGTTTTTGTTTTTTATAAATTTATTTATTTTTTGGCTGAGTTGGGTCTTCGTTGCTGTGCGCGGGCTTTCTCTAGTCACGGCGAGCAGGGGCTACTCCTTGTTGCGGTGCGTGGGCTTCTCATTGCGGTGGCTTCTCTTTGTTGAGGAGCATAGGCCCTAGGCACACAGGCTGCAGTAGTTGTGGCACGCGGGCTCTAGAGCACAGGTTCAGTAGTTGTGGCGCACGGGCTTAGTTGATCCGCGGCATGTGGGATCTTCCACGGACCAGGACTCAAACCCATGTCCCCTGCATTGGCAGGCAGATTCTTAACCACTGAGCCACCAGGGAAGTCCCCACAAGAGTTTTGTATTATTCATACTTTCAGGTTAAAGGAGCAGCGAACAAGTAATACAGGTTACTTTGAAAATCTTTGGGAGAATACAGATTACAAATTAAATTTTTTGATTCCTGACATGTTCAATCCTGTCAGCTCTGCTATAAAGAAAAGAAAAAGTTGGGAATTCCCTGGCGGTCCAGTGGTTAGGACTCGGTGCTTTCGCTCCTGTGCCCCGGGTTCGATCCCTGGTCAGGAAACTAAGATCCCACAAGCTTTGTGGCGTGGCATGCATGCATGCATGCATGCATGCATAAATAAATAAATAAAAGAAAAAGTAAAAACCAAAAAAATTCAGTATTTCATGAAATTAAGAGCTTTTCTTTCAATTGAAATAATTTGAATTAGAATGGGTTCATGAAAAGTAGCTTTTCTGGAATAAAGTGCAAGTGGTGAAAAATAAAATCAAAAGAATATTTCCTGGGGCTTCCCTGGTGGCGCAGTGGTTGAGAGTCCGCCTGCCGATGCAGGGGACACGGGTTCGTGCACCAATCCGGGAAGATCCCACATGCCGCGGAGCGGCTGGGCCCGTGAGCCATGGCTGCTGAGCCTGCGTGTCCGGAGCCTGTGCTCCGCAATGTTAGAGGCCACAGCAGTGAGAGGCCCGCGTACCGCAAAAATAAAAAATAAATAAATTTAAAAAAAAGAATATTTCCTGACATGTGAAAATTATATGAAATTCAAATTTCAAATTTCATTGTCCATAAAGTTTTATTGGAACACAGCCATATCCATTTGTTTATGTACTGTCTATGGCTACTTTTATACTACAACAGCACAGTAGCTGCAACAGAGACTGTATGCCTCGAAAGTCTAAAATACTTACTATCTGGCCCTATCAAATTCAAATCAGTTAGTTTCATTAATTTCATTTCTTGTAGACAATTTAAGGAAAAAGAGCTGAATATCTAAATATGTAAATTAACATAATAATGAGGCACTTTTTTGTCTATAATTACGAAAACATTTTTGAGGGACCACAAGACAGGTAAGACAGTAAGACAGGTACTTTACAACATTGCTGTTAGGAATGTAAAGTGGTTCATCTGTTCTGCAGAGTAGGCAACAGGAGTCTCAAAAATCGCTTTCACTGATGTAAAGAATTTGACCATAAGAACATATCACAGTTTCATTTCCCTATTGATAGCTATGTATATAATTTTCAATTTTTTACTGCTAAAAACAATGAAGTATATAACATTTTTATAAATGCTGTATGTAACATAAATCATCCAACTGATTCTAAATCTATAGGAGTCAAATTTTACTAGAAACAGTATTTTATATACTCTCAGAGAGTTCCTAGGATATAAATTTAAAGTTGAGCTTGCTGGGTCACAGGTTGTGCACATCTTCACTTTTACTAGATATTGCCAAAATGTTCTCTAAAATAAGAACAATTTATCCTATGACAACACTTTTTAGGCATATATTAATTGTTGCCAATCTGATGGAAAAGAATGGCATCTCACTTATTTTCAACTGCATTACCCGAATTACTAGTAAGATTCAGTATTTTATTTATTGACCATTCAATATTTCCTTTTATAAAATGACTGACCATGTCTTTTGACCATTTTTCTGTGATAACATTCATCTTCATTTGTTTCTTTTTGTTTCATTTAGTAATTTAAAGGTGAATCATTCTTTTTTAAGAACAGACTTTTCCATAATCACTACCTTTTCCTCCAAGACTCCTTCTCCTTCTTAACTGGATCCAGTATTCCTCCCATACTACTTTTCTCACAGCCCTCTCAGTAGAAATCAGTTCTTCTTATCAACACCATTGTCACAGGGCTTCCCTGGTGGCGCGGTGGTTGAGAATCCGCCTGCCAATGCAGGGGACACAGGTTCGATCCCTGGTCTGGTAAGATCCCACATGCCGTGGAGCAACTAAGCCCATGCGCCACAACTACTGAGCCTGTGCTCTAGAGCCTGTGAGCCACAACTACTGAGCCCGCGTGCTGCAACTACTAGAGCCCGTGCTCCACAATGAGAAGCCACCGCAATGAGAAGCCCGCACACTGCAACAAAGAGTAGCCCCTGCTCACCGCAACTAGAGAAAGCCTGCGCACAGCAGCGAAGACCCAACACAGCCAAAAATAAGTAAATAAAATAAATTTATTAAAAAAACAAAAAAATACCATTGTCACAATTACCTTAAGATGTAATGATGGCATCCCCCTCCAACAAATTCATATATAGTACAAAGTAAGTCCAAATTCCATAGTTTGGCTTTCAAAGCCTTCCATAATCTGTCCTCAACCAATATTTTCAACCTATTAATTCTATTTATGCTCAATGCACCAAATAAACTAGACTGTTTGCCACCCCTCTCAAATACCCCCTGGGCTTTCTAATTCTCTGTCTTGATTTATGCTGTTCCTAGCAACCAAGTGTTTATTGGAAATTCTTCTTCGAGGAAAGCTCTTCCTTACAATATAATGTCAACAAATAAATACAGTTGACCCTTCAACAACTCGGTGGTTAGGGGTGCCCACCCTCCCAGTATTCGAAAACCCTCGTATAACTTTACAGTCAGACCTCCATATCAATGGTTTTGCATCCTCAGATTCAATCAACCACAGATCATGTAGTACAATACTATACTACGTATTCATTGAAAAAAAAAAAACGTATAACTGGACCCACGCAGTTCAAACCCATGTTGTTCAAGGATCACCTGTATAGGAAAAAAGAAAAGCACCATTTTGCAACCATAAGAATAAACTGATTCAGGCAAGAATCATCAGTTGATGATAAAAACAGAGGGTAATAATTTATAAGGAACAGGCTATTTCACATAATCTCAAAGTATCCCTCCCACAAATTACTTATTAATTATAAGAGTAACTAGACTTGGGACTTCCCTGGTGGCACAGTGGTTAAGAATCCGCTCGCCAATGCAGGTGACACAGGTTCGAGGCCTGGTCCAGGAAGATCCCACATGCCATGGAGCAACTAAGCCTGTGTGCCACAACTACTGAGCCCGCGTGCCACAACTACTGAAGCCCACACGCCTAGAGCCCGTGCTCCACAACAAGAGAAGCCACCACAATGAGAGGCCTGTGCACTGCAATGAGTGGCCCCCCCACTCACCGCAACTAGAGAGGGCCTGAGCGCAGCAACAAAGACCCAACGCAGCCAAAAATAAATAAATTAATTAATAATAATAAAAAGGAGAGTAACTAGACTGAAGAAATCAAAAACACCCTAACCAATTAATCAAAATTAATATCAGCAATAAGGGGCAAATACCATGTACCTCCAGATTTGATGCCTTGGGAAAGACACTGTATCACTTACGCAGTATTCCAGTCACAAATGCAAAGCCATGAGGAAACATCAGAGAAATCCAAATTGAGGATATACTATAAAATAACTAACGTGTATTATTAAAAAATGGCAAAACTGCTATTCAAATATGTTAAATGTGAAAGACAAAAAATACATGTAGGCAAGGACATGGAGAAAAGGGAACCCTTGTACACTGTTGGTGGGAATGTAAGTTGGTACAGCCACTATGGAAAACAGTATGGAGGTTCCTCAATAAATTAAAAATAGAACTGCCATACACCTATCAATTCCACTTCTGGGTATTTTTCTGAAGAAAACACTAATTTGAAAAACTATATGCAACCCTATGTTCATTGCAGCACTGTTTATAATAGCCAAGATATGGAAACAACCTAAGTGTCTACTGATGGATGAATGGATTAAGAAGATGTGGTATATATATTTACAATGGAGTATTAGCCATAAAAAAAAAAAAAAAGAAAGAAACCTTTCCATTTGCAACAACATGAATGGACCTAGAGGGTATTATGCTAAGTGAAATAAGTCAGAGAACGACAAATACCATATGATTTTACTTATATGTGGAATGTGAAAAATAAAACAAATGAACAAACATAAAACAGAAAGAGTCATAGATACAGAGAACAAACAGGTGGCTGCCAGAGGAGAAGGAGGAGTAGGGGGATGAGTGAAATAGGTGAGGGACACCAAGAGGTACACTCTTCAGTTGTGTACCTTCAGACGTACAAAATAAATGAGTCACCGGGATGAAATGTACAGCATGGGGAATACAGTCAATAATATTGTAATATCTATGTATGGTGACAGATGGTAACTAGACTTATTGTGTTGATCATTTGGTAATGTATAGAAATATCAAATCACTGTGTTGTGCACCTGGAAATGACACAGTGTTGTAGGTCAATTTACTCCAGTTTACTTTTAAAATTATTTTTTAATTGAAGTATAGTCGATTTACAATGTTTCAGGTGTACAGCAAAGTAATTCAACTATATATACATACATATATATTCTTTTTCAGATTCTTTTCCATTATAGGTTATTATAAGATACTGAATATAGTTCCCTGTGCTATACAGCAGGTCCTTATTGTTTACCTACTTTATATATAGTAGTGTGTGTCTGTTAATCCCAAATTCCCTA
>NW_006774285.1:1341889-1353674 GCF_000442215.2 Lipotes vexillifer | reverse complement strand
TCCCTACACTTCAATTTTAAAAAATGTTAAATGTGAAAGACAAAGACAGAAGCCCTTTTCCAGATTAAAGGAGATTAAATACAATACATGATTCTTGACTGGATCCTGAACTGGGGGAAAATGCTATAAAGGACATGATTGGGAAAACTGATGAAATTATAGAAATAGACTATAGATTTAGAATGTGTGCTTAATAAAAACTTACTGAAATAAAAGAGCTGTAATTCTAAGAATCCACATACACCCCCACCACGTCTAAGGAAATGCACTGATACATACCTGGGAAGAGAAACTGATAGGACTCATGTGCTGAAACAGTGTCTTGAGCACTCAAGATTAGAAGAACAAATTAACAATGCTAGGAATGTTCTGAGAAACCATCACCACTCACCTTACTTCAAGAACAAACATGGATTTGGGTCCTCATGTGATTTTTCAATAAAGCCTTCAAGTTTCTAATATTGAACAGAAAATTGTTTAGATGCCAAAGGAAGTAACTGCGAAAGAGTGAGTTATCTATTAAAATTTTAGATTCTTAAATTTTACAGAAAATATCTAAAAACACACATTATACTGCCTTTTGAATTTGAACGACACTAATAGCTTTATTTAACAAACATTGACTACTATGTGCAAAGCACTGTGCTAGGTGCCATGAAAGATACAAAGATGAAAAAGACATAGTCCCTGCCCACAAGGAGCGTATAATCTAGTGGGGGAGACAAATACACAAATAACTAGAATACAAGGCAGTAAACAACAGAGTGGACAAGTGCTGAGTGTGGCCTGAGTGTGATACTAACTAGCCTCAAGGTTCCAATTTGAAACACTGGTGATGCAGTGTTGGCTGCTTTGAAAATCCCATTTCAAGATCGGCGTAATAGATGTTTAAATGGTCCTACCCAAGCAGTTGGAGGCAAGAGAGTAGGCCAGGTGGAAGGGCTGTTTGAAACACTGTCACGCCTACATACATGGTGCTGATACAAGTATGTAGGGACAGCTAAAAAAAGAACATATATATATCATCTGTCCTTTGGTTAATGGCTATAGCTACTGTTTTAAACAATATATTTTTATATAAAAAGGAATTTGTATAATCCCAGAAAAATCAACTTAAGGATTAATATTAATTCAACAAAGAATCTTGCCATAGGCAATTTTCTTATTTACTAATTGATTAAGTCTTTTCTCTAAGTATCTATAAAGCTCTGTAGCAATTAAACGGTTAGACATCTAAGTATTGCTCAGTAAAAACCTCTTTTATGTTCAGCCTTCAGAAGGAAATGGTCACATACCTGATAACCTGATATAATACTATTCTAATAGCAACAAGAAGGCCTTAAAGAGATTTAAGGAAAATAATTTTTAATGCTTCAATGCAAATGGAATACACGCTGATTAAATACAATTCAATGTTCTTTGAAAATATCTCACTGACAGCATTTGATACCAGTTAAGGCCAGCAAAATTGAAGTGAGGAAAATATCACATATATTGTCTTTCATTGGTTTCATATATCATTTCCTATGACTATGGCAACTCAACCTTTTCTTTGAAAATTCCATTTATTGGTACTGATGAGCTTTGATTTGCTTTTAACTCGTATGCTAAAAACAGCTGCTGACCACTTCCTCTTGGTAGTGCTGACATAAATGGCAAAGCAGAAGCACATTTTCTGGCTGCTTTTCCTACTTCCTGAATTGGAGGGTTCACTGCTTAGCCTGTTTCCTTCAGGGTGTCACTGTGATCCTGGGACCTCTGCTGCTTTCTCTCAAGGAAACGAGCACGTGCGTCTGATATGGATTTATCATCATTTCTTCTTTGCATTTTCTTTAGGACTTCTTTCGGTATTCCATCTGAAAACATTACAAATTAATCCAATAAAATTTTAGTTTTGAGTTTCAGTATTAGAAATGTTAAGAGAAAGAGATGCTCTGATTTTTTAACGTTAAGGGGAAAAGAAGGAAATTAAATTTTGCCCTTTCAAAAGAAATCATATAGTTGATGGATAAAAATAAGAGCATAAAAGGACTTCCCAAGTGGTCCAGTGGCTAAGACTGCACACCCAGTGCAGGGGGCCAGGGTTCGATCCCTGGTCAGGGAACTAGATCCCACATGCTGCAACTAAAAAGATCCTGCGTGCCACAACTAAGACCTGGCGCAGCCAAATGAATGAATGAATGAATGAATAAATAAAATAAGAGCATAGAGGTCTGAGGAGTCAGAAAAATTGACCCTAGGTCAAACATGTAGTGTGGTTATACACTACAACAAAACAGAGTAGTTAACATTTCCAATGACCTTGGGCAAAATTCCCCACCATTCTATTTCTCAGTGATGTTAAATAAGGATAATACAATTTGCTCCATCAATCAGCCTCAAAAAGCTTTACTGAAAAGCTCTTTTTATTTGTGAGCTGAGAATTAAGCTTTCTGTCCTAGTTCAGTACCACAACAGTTTATGCCTCACAACTAGGGACCTAACATTTCAAGGAAAAATCTCCTGAAAAAAAAAAAAGGATGTTCTGTGGTAATAATTCACAAAATTTTATAAACAAAATCAAAATAGTAAAGCACTACTGGGAAGCAATATGGCATAATAGCTAAGAGTAGAGGCCACAGAGTCAAATTCCTTGGATTCAAAATCCAGATTCACCAAATATTACCTTTGGGATTTTCAGCAAATTATTGTATACTGCTAAGTATTTCCTCATCTATAAAGTAGGGATATGCAGTTACTTCACAGAGTTATTGTGAATATTTAATGGGGTAATGCAAGTTGTTAGCATGTGGCAAAAAAGTTCAATAGATATTGTTATTAATAAGGTTGTTGGGGCTTCCCTGGTGAGGCAGTGGTTGAGAGTCCACCTGCCGATGCAGGGGACGCGGGTTCGTGCCCCAGTCCGGGAAGATCCCACATGCCGCGGAGCGGCTGGGCCCGTGAGCCATGGCCGCTGGGCCTGCGCGTCTGGAGCCTGTGCTCCGCAATGGGAGAGGCCACAACAAGTGAGAGGCCCGAGAAATGCAAAAAATAATAATAATAATAATTTAAAAAATAATAATAATAATGTTGTTGAACAGAGGGGTTAAGGAAAACATGATTAACTGGAAGGAAAGAAGGAAGTCAAAATAAGTCTGAGACTCATGACAACTCTTTGCTTTTCTGAGGAGACAGAGCCAGAATCTAAGCTCTGTAACAGTTTTTCTGTAATTATATGAGAATCTGGACACTTGTGCCCTAGAACAAGTGATTCACTCACCCTTTAGATGCTTTACATTTTCCTTATTGGTCCACCTCCTTCTTGCATCTTCTCTCATTTCACGTCGGGCCACACTGCTCAAATCATGTGCATTAAATTCATGCAACTTGGGTAACAAGTCTCTTACCCATTCATAACGGATTGGACACACAATTCTTGCGTAGACTTTGGTGGTAACTAATACCTCATGGAAAATGATCCATTCAAGTTTGGTTTCCTGTTCATGAAGCTACACAAAAGAATTCATTTAAGGATGATAATTCAATAACCTGCCTTATTGCACATTAGACCAACCAAATACCAACAGCCCAAACTCTTCTGAATTAATTTCTATATTCTTCAATCAAACAGGAGGCATGGGCCAACCAATACCTTTATGTAATATAGATATATGCTAAACTTACCCTCAAAAGAGAAAAGTAGAAGACGTCTGTATATTATTTATTCCTATACCTTTACAAAAGGAAGAAATTCCTACACCTTCCTTTACAAAAGGAAGAAATTTCTTCCTTTTATTAAAAACAAGGTACTTACTGCTGAGGAAGGATGAATGTGAACTGGGCTTCCACGCCCATCCATCGTGCAAAATGTTCTCCCAACAGACCTAAGAACCAAAAAACCAAAGGATAAAGACAAGAACAGTAAAAGCAATGAAATAAGTTTAGAGCACTAAATAAGTTTCACTGTAGAGCACTAACGATGAAAAATTATATGTTCTACTACAAAGATTGCTACAAGCAGAGGTTTATATTTATTCAACTGTCACTACAACTTCTCTACCAATTGATCCTTTTTCTTAATTAATTAATTAATTTTTGGCTGCGTTGGGTTTTCATTGCTCCGCGCAGGTTTTCTCGAGTTGCGGGGAGTGGGGGCTACTCTTTGCTGTGTGCACGTGCTTCTCATCGCGGTGGCTTCTCTTGTTGCGGAGCACAGGCTCTAGGTGTGTGGGCTTCAGTAGTTGTGGCACATGGGCTCAGTAGTAGTGGCTCATGGACTCTAGAGCGCAGGCTCAGTAGTTGTGGCACACGGACTTAGTTGCTCCGCGACATGTGGGATCTTCCCGGACCAGGGCTCAAACCAGTGTCTCCTGCACTGGCAGGCAGATTCTTAACCACTGTGCCACCAGGGAAGTCCCCTCTACCAATTCATCTTAAAACTAATGATACAGGGAATTCCCTGGCGGTCCAGTGGTTAGGACTCTGTGCTCTCACTGCCAAGGGCCTGGGTTTGATCCCTGGTTGGGGAACTAAAACTCCACAAGCTGCACGGTGCAGCCAGAAAAAAAGAACTAATGAGACAACTTAAATAGTCATTTTAATCAAGTATAAACATTTCTGGTCAAAAAAGAGCAATATTAACAATAATATTGTATTTGTGCTTGAGAATTTCCAAAATGCTTTCATAATAAAACCTCAAATAAGCCTATGAGTTTTGAGAGCCAGGTACTTTATTAAAAGCTCAAAACTGAGATTCAAATAAATTAGATAGCTTTCTCAAGTCAAAGAGCTAATGTATGATGAGGCAAGTCCTAAACATAGGTCTTCTGACTTAAATACAGTATTCTTTACATTATATTACGCTACATCTCCTTTCAAGGGTATAGGTAATTTTCACTATTCTAAAATGCGATAATTAGAGCAGAAGCAAGAAGAACTACAGTCCTGCAGCCTGTGGAACAACAACCACATTCACGGAAAGATGGAAAAGATGAAAAGGCAGAGGGCCATGTACCAGATGAAGGAACAAGATAAAACCCCAGAAAAACAACTAAATGAAGTGGAGATAGGCAACCTTCCAGAAAAAGAATTCAGAATAATGATAGTGAAGATGATCCAGGACCTTGGAAAAAGAATGGAGGCAAAGATCGAGAAGATGCAAGAAATAGTTTAACAAAGACCTAGAAGAATTAAAGAACAATCAAACAGAGATGAACAATACAATAACTGAAATGAAAAATACACAAGATGGGATCAATAGCAGAATAAATGAGGCAGAAGAACGCATAAGTGACCTGGAAGACAGAATGGTGGAATTCACTGCTGCGGAACAGAATAAAGAAAAAAGAATGAAAAGAAATGAAGACAGCCTAATAGACCTCTGGGACAATATTCAATGCACCAACATTCTCAGTATAGGGGTACCAGAAGGAGAAGAGAGAGAGAAAGGGCCCGAGAAAATATATGAAGAGATTATAGTCGAAAACTTCCCTAACATGGGAAAGGAAATAGCCACCCAAGTCCAGGAAGCTCAGAGAGTCCCATACAGGGCAAACCCAAGGAGAAACACACCAAGACACATAGCAATAAACTGGTAAAAATTAAAGACAAAGAAAAATTATTGAAAGCAGCAAGGGAAAAATGAAAAATAACATACAAGGGAACTCGCATAAGGTTAACAGCTGATTTCTCAGCAGAAACTCTACAAGCCAAAAGGGAGTGGCATGACTGTGATGAAAGGGAAGAACCTACAACCAATATTACTCTACCTGGCAAGGATCTCATTCAGATTCGACAGAGAAATCAAAAGCTTTACAGACAAGCAAAAGCTTAAGAGAATTCAGCACCACCAAACCAGCTATACAACAAACGCTAAAGGAAACTTCTCCAAGTGAGAAACACAAGAGAAGAAAAGGACCTACAAAAACAAACCCATAACAATTAAGAAAATGGTAACAGGAACATACATATCGATAATTACCTTAAACGTGAATGGATTAAATGCTCCAACCAAAAGATACAGGCTCGCTGAATGGATACCAAAACAAGACCCATATATATGCTGTCTACAAGAGACCCACTTCAGACCTAGGGACACATACAGACTGAAAGTGAGCAGATGGAAAAAGATATTCCATGCAAATGGAAATCAAAAGAAAGCTGGAGTAGCAATACTCATATCAGAAAAAAAAGACTTTAAAATAAAGAATGTTACAAGAGACAAGGAAAGACACTACATAATGATCAAGGGATCAATCCAAGAAGATATAACGATTATAAATATATATGCACCCAACATAGGAGCACCTCAATACATAAGGCAACTGCTAACAGCCATAAAAGAGGAAATCGACAGTAACACAATAACAGTGGGGCACTTTGACACCTCACTTACACCAATGGACAGATCATCTGAACAGAAAATTAATAAGGAAACACAAGCTTTAAATGATACAATAGACCACATAGATTTAATTAATATTTATAGGACATTCCACCCAAAACCAGCAGATTACACTTTCTTCTCAAGTGTGCACATAACATTCTCCAGGATAGATCACATTTTGGGTCACAAATCAAGCCTCAGTAAATTTAAGAAAACTGAAATCATATCAAACACCTTTTCCGACCACAACGCTATGAGATTAGAAATCAATTACAGGGAAAAGAAAAACGTAAAAAACACAAACACATGGAGGCTAAATAACATGTTACTAAATAACCAAGAGATCACTGAAGAAATCAGAGAGGAAATCAAAATATACCTAGAGACAAATGACAGTGAAAACACGATGATCCAAAACCCATGGGATGTGGCAAAAGCAGTTCTAAGAGGGAAGATTATACCAATACGAGCCTATCTCAAGAAACAGGAAAAATCTCAAACAATCTAACCATACTAAAGGAATTAGAGAAAGAAGAACAAACAAAACCCAAAGTTAGCAGAAGGAAAGAAATCAATGAAATAGAAACAAAGAAAACAATAGCAAAGATCAATAAAACTAAAAGCTGGTTCTTTGAGAAGACAAACAAAATTGATAAACCATTACCCAGATTCATCACGAAAAAGAGGGAGAGGGCTCAAATCAATAAAATTAGAAATGAAAAAGGAGAACAGACACCACAGAAATACAAAGCATCCTAAGAGACTACTACAAGCAACTCTATGCCAATAAAGTGGACAACCTGGAAGAAATGGACAAATTCTTAGAAAGGAATAACCTTCCAAGATTGAACCTGGAAGAAACAGAAAATATGAACAGATCAATCACAAGTAATGAAATTGAAACTGTGATTAAAAATCTTCCAACAAACAGAAGTCCAGGACCACATGGCTTCACAGGTGAATTCTATCAAACATTTAGAGAAGAGTTAACACCCAACCTCCTCAAACTCTTCCAAAAAATTGCAGAGGAAGAAACACTTCCAGACTCATTCTACGAGGCCACCATCACCCTGATACCAAAACCAGACAAAGATGTCACAAAGAATGAAAACTACAGGCCAATATCACTGATGAACACAGATGCAACAATCCTCAACAAAATACCAGCAAACAGAATCCAACAACACATTAAAAGGATCATACACCATGATCAAGTGGGATTTATCCCAGGGATGCAAGGATTCTTCAATATAGGCAAAACAATCAGTGTGATACACCATACTAACAAACTGAAAAGTAAAAACCATATGATCACCCCAAAAGATGCAGAAAAAGCTTTTGACAAAATTCAACACCAATTTATGATAAAAACTCTCCAGAAAGTGGGCACAGAGGGAGCCTACCCCAACATAATAAAGGCCGTATACGACAAACCCACAGCAAACATCATTCTCAGTGGTGAAAAACTGAAAGCATTTCCTCTAAGATCAGGAACGAGACAAGGATGTCCACTCTCACCACTATTATTCAACACAGTTTTGGAAGTCCTAGCCACAGCAATCAGAGAAGAAAAAGAAATAAAAGGAATACAAATTGGAAAAGAAGAAGTAAAACTGTCACTGTTTGCAGATGACATGATACTATACATAGAGAATCCTAAAGATGCCACCAGAAAACTACTAGAGCTAATCAATGAATTTGGTAAAGTAGCAGGATACAAAATTAATGCACAGAAATCTCTTGCATTCCTATACACTAATGGTGAAAAATCTGAAAGAGAAATTAAGGAAACACTACCATTTACCACTGCAACACAAAGAATAAAATACCTAGGAATAAACCTACCTAGGGAGACAAAAGACCTGTATGCAGAAAACTATAAGACACTGATGAAAGAAATTAAATATGATACAAACAAATGGAGAGATATCCCATGTTCTTGGATTGGAAGAATCAATACTGTGAAAATGACTATACTACCCAGAGCAATCTACAGATTCAACGCAATCCTTACCAAATTACCAATGGCATTGTTTACAGAACTAGAACAAAAAACCTTAAAATTTGTATGGAGAAAGAAAAGACCCCAAATAGCCAAAGCAGTCTTGAGGGAAAAAAACAGAGCTAGAGGAATCAGACTCCCTGACTTCAGACTATACTACCAAGCTACAGTAATCAAGACAATATGGTACTGGCACAAAAACAGAAACATAGATCAATGGAACAAGATAGAAAGCCCAGAGATAAACCCATGCACCTATGGTCAACTAATCTATGACAAAGGAGGCAAGGATATACAATGGAGAAAAGACAGCCTCTTCAATAAGTGGTGCTGGGAAAACTGGACAGCTACACATAAAAGAATGAAATTAGAACACTCCCTAACACCATACACAAAAATAAACTCAAAGTGGAATCAAGACCTAAATGTAAGACCGGACACTATAAAACTCTTAGAGGAAAACACAGGAAGAACACTCTTTGATATAAATCACAGCAAGATCTTTTTTGATCCACCTCCTAAAGTAATGGAAATAAAAACAAAAATAAACAAACAGAACCTAATGAAACTTAAAAGCTTTGCAAAGCAAAGGAAACTACAAACAGGACGAAAAGACAACCCTCAGAATGGGAGAAAATATTTGCAAACGAATCAATGGACAAAGGATTCATCTCCAAAATATATAAACAGCTCATGCACCTCAATATTAAAAAAAACAAACAATCCAATCCAAAAATGGGCAGAAGACCTAAACAGACATTTCTCCAAAGAAGACATACAGATGGCCAAGAAGCACATGAAAAGCTGCTCAACATCACTAATTATTAGAGAAATGCAAATCAAAACTACAATGAGGTATCACCTCATTAGAATGGGCATCATGAGAAAATCTACAAACAACAAATGCTGGAGAGGGTGTGGAGAAAAGGGAACCCTCTTGCACTGTTTGTGGGAATGTAAATTGATACAGCCACTATGGAGAACAGTATGGAGGTTCCTTAAAAAACTAAAAATAGAATTACCGTATAACCCAGCAATCCCACTACTGGGCATATACCCAGAGAAAACCATAATACAAAAGGACACATGCACCCCAATGTTCATTGCAGCACTACTTACAATAGCCAGGTCATGGAAGCAACCTAAATGCCCAGCGACAGATGAATGGATAAAGAAGATGTGGTACATATATACAATGGAGTATTACTCAGCCATAAAAAGGAACGAAACTGGGTCATTTGTAGAGACGTGGATGAATCTAGAGACTGTCATACAGAGTGAAGTAAGTCAGAAAGAGAAAACCAAATATCATATATTAACGTATATATGTGGAACCTAGAAAAATGGTACAGATGAACTGGTTTACAGGGCAGAAATTGAGACAGAGATATAGAGAACAAATGTATGGACACTAAGGGGGGATAGTGGTGGTGGAGTCGGGGGTGGTGGTGGTGGGATGAACTGGGAGACTGGGACTGACATGTATACACTAATACGTATAAAATGGATAACTCATAAGAACCTGCTGTGTAAAAAAATAAATAAAATTCAAAAATTCAAAAAATATATGATAATTAGAACATTTCATCTGCATTTCTTCTAATTCGTGTTAACTTTAAATTCTTATCCTCTTCTATACTTCCTTATATGTATGTTATTCCAAAAACTTGTCAAAATTATACCTTAGAGCTCAATCATCACAACTGATTTCCTACAGAACTTCACATATATTCCTATTATAACCCAGATCAGACTGCATTATAATTATTTGTATATATATCTACACAGTACATATTTGGACAGTACAAAAATCTTTTTTTCTTGAACCATTTGAAAGTTAGTAGCCAAACTTATAACCCATCATCCCCAAATACCTGAGTGTTCATTTCCTATAATCAAGAGTATTCTCCTATATAACCATAATACAACCATCAAAACCAGGGAATTAACACTGACACATTACTAGCATCTAATCCTCAGAACCCAGTGAAGTTTACCAAATGTCCTAATAATATCCTTTACAGTAAAAGGATCCCATTCAGAATCATTTACTGCCTTTACATTTTATGGTCCCTTAGTCTCCTTCATTCTGGAATACTCCCCAGTCTTCCTTTGACCTTCATGATCTTGACACCTTTAAATTATCAGCTAGTTATTTTGTAGTATGTGCCTCAATTTGATTTTGTCTGTTTTAGGATGATTAGATTCAGGTTACAGATCTTTGGCAGGAATATCACAGAAGTGATGCTGTGTTTTCATTATATCCTATCAGGAGGAACATGATTTTGATTTGTTGCTTGATTTAGGTAACATCTGCCAGGCTTCTTCAGTGAGAAGTTACTTTTTCCCTTTGTAATTAACAAGAGATTTGTGGAGAGGTGCTCAACTATGTAAATAATTCTATTTGTCGTTAAACTTTTAATTTACTCATTTATTAATTTATATGATTATAGACCCATGATTTCACATTTTATTCAATGGGTTATATAATCCATTACTATCATTATTTATTTCAATGCTCAAAATATCCCATCTTTGATCAGCTGGGACCTATTCAAGCTGGCTCCTTTGTACTTCTGACATGTCCTCAACCTTCACTGATCACTACTTTGCTTGCTGGCAAAATAAGATATTTCGGGCTCATCATGTACTTTCCCAGCCCTATTTCTCCAAAGAGCCCTGGGTCTTTTATGTGGCAGATGGTTGTTCCAAGTTAAGATCTGGGCACAAAGTACATTCATTGCTATTATAGTGTCATTGCTCCCAGTCCATCTCATAGTTAGGTTATGTATTTACATACATACAAATACATATTACACACACACACACACACACACAGTACCATCTATTTTTATTACCATATCTATCTATCCATCCATCCATCTAACTATAGTAAAAACTGTATACCAGACTTTCCTGGTGGTGCAGTGGTTAAGAATCTGCCTGCCAATGCAGGGGACACGGGTTCGAGCCCTGGTCTGGGAAGATCTCACATGCTGCGGAGCAACTAAGCCCGTGCGCCACAACTACTGAGCCTGTGCTGTAGAGCCCATGAGCTACAACTACTGAGCCTGTGTGCCACAACTACTGAAGCCCACGCACCCACAGCCTGCGCTCCGCAACAAGCCACCTCATGAGAAGCCCGCGCACCACAATGAAGAGTAGCTCCCACTCGCCACAACTAGAAAAAGTCCGTGTGCAGCAACGAAGACCCAATGCAGCCATAAATAAATAAATAAATAAATTAATTAAAAAACCCGGAATACCTGAAACTCCAATCAACTCCACAGGGCTCATTCTTGTTTTCTCCCTTTCAGCATTTCTAACTCCCTTCGCCATTTGCCTTAATATATTCAATTATGTGATCAATTCCCCTGTATATAACGAATCTCCCATCACCACCACTCTTACCCCTTTCC
>NW_006774285.1:1336685-1341879 GCF_000442215.2 Lipotes vexillifer | reverse complement strand
TTCCCTACAAAGATGGCCTCCCTCCCTATACTCAGACTCTGACATTTAATACCAAATAACTCCCATGTGAGTACCGTCCCCAATCCTACTCAGGACCTGACATTCCACACCAAACTACCCTTCCTCAGGGATGCCATCCTCAACCTATTTGGCTTTCACACTCCACAAAGAGCCACCCCTCTGCAAGACAACCAGTGTCACTCAACTTAGGCACTAATGCCCCATGCTGGACAGCTGTCCTGCAGACTCCCCTCCTGCCCCACATGAGCTTCAATATCTTGCTCTCAGCCACTGCAGCTCCCCTTGCACAAGTGACAATTATGAAGAGGGTCATTGTAATTGATGTCATCATAATTTGATTTAAACAGAGTTTAAATCAAACTGTCTTTAATATTAAATATTTAATATTATCATCAAATACGGCTGTGTTTCTCTAACCATCTCTCAGGCTCTTACTGCTTACCTGCGAGCTACATTTTTGAAATAACCTGCACAAAGACATCTCCGCAGTACTTCATGTTTAGGGCCTTCAAAGGTCTCTCTTGGGAAGTCACTTTGCTATAGAAAGAATACATGTAGAGTGGTAAATCTCACAGAACAATTTGAAATAAGCTTTTAGTTTGAAAAATCCACATTTCTAAAGACTTCTGTTTCTGGCCAATATGGAGTAAGAGGGACCAGATTTACCCTTCTGCTTGAACCAACCAAAAAATGGACAAAGCATATGAAATAATCATCTCCAAAACACTATATATCAAGCAATAAAGGACAGTGACCTCTGAGAAATAAATGAAGTAGGGAAAATAAATGAAGTAAGTCCAACAACTGCCCCAGCTTACAGTCAACCTTGAGAAAGATTCTGGACGAAGGTGCAGGAAAGGAAAAACTCAAGTGGAACGTGGAGAACTCCCAGAGTTAAAGAGACTGAGCTGAGAATCCAGGAAGACCAGGATGGCTAGAGTTCCCAGGCCAGAGTTCAGGAGAGAAGAGATCTGCATAGAGAACTCCAGAGATATGCAGAAGGGCCTCAAGAGTTCAACTGAGTACTGGTAGGCATATGAATGTGAGGAAATTACCCAAGGCCAGGAAAAGAGACTCCCAAAAGGATAAGGGATAACAGAGCTGTGTGCTCGCACAGGATCAGGAACGGTGCCTGTTCCTACAAACCATTCTTCAACACCTTATAATATACATGGTTTGGGGTAGAGTACTCAGAAAGCCTTGCCAAAATGCTACTCAAGGAAAAAAACATTATAGCAATCACCTGTTTAAGCTTCCTGATCAGTTCTCTAAGTTGAGCTTCAACACGAAATGCAGAAAATAAGCACCTCCAATGAATCCAATGTTTCTGGCACCACGAAGCTGGAGCTCCACTGCAAAACAAAAATATTGGTGTCTCAAAAGTATCTTCTATGAGTGAAAAACAGTCTAACATTCTCATTTCTATTACACAACTAGAAACCCATAGGCAACTGTCAGCTCTTTTATGAGACCTGTCCAATTAATAAAAAAGCACTTTAAGGAATTTGAAAAAACGAATTAATGCAAGTGCCTCTAAGTGAATTAAAACATGATTTGGAAATGGGTTCCTTTTTATTCATATACACTTTAACAAATATCCAATCATTTTCTCAACTAAGCTACTTATACAGAGCCAAAATTCTATAAGGTCAGTTTTCAGGAAAGGTTTAGGGGGAGAAGAAAGAAGAGAACTAATGTTATATAATAAATGACTACTAAGTCATAGTCACCTGACAGAGAAATCCCACTAATGTTCACAAAAATACCTTGAGGTCAGTATCATTCCCACTGAACCTTACTGTCTAAAATAATATACTATACTGAAGATATATTTCAAATTAACACTTTCCAGTACAAAGAACTATCTCACATACCTTGATTTGCACTGTTCAAAGATGACAGCTAAAGTCGCAAAGTCATTAAATCCTCCAGCAGACTATATTGAAGATATATTTCAAACTAACACTTTCCAGTATGAAGAACAATCTCACATACCTTGATTTGCACTGTTCAAAGATGACAGCTAAAGTCGCAAAGTCATTAAATCCTCCAGCTTTAGCTGCCAATTCTCGATGTCTCTGTTCTGCTTCCTTCTGGTACTCTGGATCAACTAAAACGACAATTGGAAAGGCAGTTTAGTTCTACTTTACATCAAGCGCCTATATTCACTTTGTTTATTCAAGCTCATTAAAATCTGCCTCACCCTCTGAGGTGGAATAAGGGAGAAGTACATTAACTCTTCTGGGGGGTCTCTACTCCCACAATTCCTTTTCTTCTTTAATCACACTTTGGAGATTTTACCAGAATAGCAACATTATTCCTCCCAAAAAGTATTTAGAATTTACTATTGGTTTTACCATAAGAGTAACCCATGCTCACAGTAAAAAATACTTACGTAAAAGATCAATGTTCCCCACTTTGTTACATTACCCATAAACCAATCCTCAAGGCTAACCAATGTTAATTATTTAGTGTGTGTCCTTCAAGATATTTTCTACATATATACAAGCATTGTGTATAATGGTTTATTTTTACATAAGTGGGATATACCTTCTGAAATTTCCTTTATTAGTAACAGCTTAATGTGAGTACATATAGAATTATTCATTCTCAAACATACCTACATTGTATTTCTCAGGGATATAAGGAACATAACACAATTTAACCAGTCCCTATTTATCCAATTCCTAATTATGGACAATTAGGACCATCATATATACAGAAATGAACTACTACATACTTTTCTTTTTTAACTTTATATTGAAGTATAGCATGCATACAGAAAACTACACAGGTCATGAGTGTACAGGTCAATGAGTGGCCACAAATATAACATACCAATGTACCCAACACCCAGATCAACAAGCAGAATATTACCAGCATCCCAGAGCCCTTTTTTTGCTCTCCTTCCAATAACTACCCATTCCCGTCCACAAGGATAACCCATATCCTGACGTCTAACCCCAAAGAAGTGTTTTGCCTGTTTCTAAACTTAACCCCCCCGCTTTTTTTCAAAAGGTCCTAGGGCTTCTTCCC
Organism: Lipotes vexillifer; assembly: GCF_000442215.2. NCBI lineage: Eukaryota > Metazoa > Chordata > Mammalia > Artiodactyla > Lipotidae > Lipotes > Lipotes vexillifer. The sequence goes on along the minus strand of NW_006774285.1, from coordinate 1,338,822 downwards.
TCACTGTAGGGCATCAAACCCCCACCCTACTCGTTCAGTATGCCCATCGCAGCTAGATTTGGCAGAGGCACCATGCTGCCCAATTCCAGGCAGCAGCACTTAGACAGACTACAACGTGAATGTGCAAAGCATCAGTTCCTGGTATTAGGAAGAAAGCAATCTGATTAAATGAAACACTCACAAAGATATAAAGTCTTCTATCCCAGGCTTTAAGTGGCTTCCACCTATGTGACTTGGGTAACAACTGAAGGAAGCAGCTAGAGACAAAAGGAGAGTAAATATGGCCATACAAATGGCCCTGCCAAGGTGAAGATATAATGACTATCTCTTGAACCAGTCATGGATATTGATTTTTAAGCCAAAACATCTAATTTCATGCACCCAAACACCACTGCCCAGAAGGTACTATGCACTAGACTCAAGCATCAACTCTGTCTTGGCTCCAACACTAAGAGACAAGCCTACCTATCAGCCAGGGGCTCCTGCATCCTTGAATTGTGGTATCCCTGCTATACACATGTAAAGTCCCAGCCTCCTCCGACCTCTGGGCTATGAAGCCTCAGAGAAGCTTCCTATTGTGGTTCAGTTCTTCTCTTCTCTGCCTCCAGCTGACCCTAGCAATGTTCAATTTAGCTGTAATACCTACTACAACAATTTACACAAATGGCTTACCATCTCTTAATAAAATGTCATAATAACTACAATAAATTTTAGTGGATTACAATTCTAAACTCAGTTTATATTTTGTAAAGATTAACTCTGCATGGTTAGTGTTGGATCTCTGTTGTTTAAAGAGTGGCTACCTGCTCACACATTAAAAAATGTAGAGAGCACACTGCTTTTCTGGCTGTCCTTCCCACATTGCTATTACCTTCTCTCTGTCTCTCTCTCTCCCCCTGTTATTCTCAAAGTCAAGAGAAAATACAGAACATATTTTTGTTCCTTTTCCCTAACTCTTCTCTCAAAAATAACCTAATTAATTAAAATTAAAACCGGCAGAAGCCCCATAGTAAATTCAGGATTTCTATAGGAAAGTAAAAAACCATATTACACACAGTTCCTACAATCTCAGCAAGTTTATACTCTGACTAAACAGTAGTTTGACTATCCATCTTTAATTACTTTCCCAGCAGACTTGTCATTTTCTTTAATTTATTATCTTTCCCCAGATTGAAATTCTATTATCAGTTTTAACTCATGCAAATAATGCTGAGGCAAAAACTAAATAAGAAGCTGAATCAGCAACACGAGGCTGTATCAGCTGAACTTCTCTCTTTGGGAAGATAAGTTAATACTTTTCTATATAACAACCAATCAGAAAATTAAACTATTACACAGAAAGGGTTTTAATAACAACAATCCTCAGAGCTGAAGCAGGGGAGTAAGGCTGTAAGTGACACATACACATGAAGTATGACTTATTTCTAAAAATGTCACAGTTAAAATAATTAAAAACTTAAAAACCAACACAATGTTATTTTAAATTTGTTCCATTTTAAGGCGATGCTGTTTACCACCTTAAAAACATTTAAGAGCCCTCACTCCATTGTCTGACTTCTAAAGCAATATCTATACTAGCAGACATTGTGTACACAGTTTACTACAGCAAAATCATCATTCTGATGTTTAAAATCTTTATTCAATGTTAGATCTGAAAATACTAGCCAGTTTTACCAATAAGTATATAATAAACTAAATTAGGTGATCTACAATGACTAAGACGCAAGCCAGAAAGAAATGCTTAACCTATAAAGACTATAAATGCACTTAAAAGCAGTTGGACAATGAATACATATTTTAGGGTGTAACAAGATCTCAGCAAGTCACATGCTCAAAAACTGAAGCTGCATTTTGTAACAGCTGAAGCCTGCTTCATCAATCCAGGTTTAAAAATTAAGCCTAGGGGCTTCCCTGGTGGCACAGTGGTTAAGAATCTGCCTGCCGGGCTTCCCTGGTGGCGCAGTGGTTGAGGGTCCGCCTGCTGATGCAGGGGATGCGGGTTCGTGCCCCGGTCCGGGAGGATCCCACATGCCGCAGAGCGGCTGGGCCTTTGAGCCATGGCCGCTGGGCCTGCGCATCCGGAGCCTGTGCTCTGCAGCGGGAGAGGCCACAGCAGTGAGAGGCCCGCGTACCGAAA
>NW_006774285.1:1327086-1336675 GCF_000442215.2 Lipotes vexillifer | reverse complement strand
AAAAAATCTGCCTGCCAATGCAGGGGACACGGGTTCGAGCCCTGGTCCGGGAAGATCCCACATGCTGTGGAGCAACTAAGCCCGTGCGTCACAACTACTGAGCCTGTGCTCTAGAGCCCACGAGCCACAACTACTGAGCCCGCGTGCCACAACTACTGAAGTCTGCACGCCTAGAGCCTGTGCTCTGCAACAAGAGAAGCCACCACAATGAGAAAACTGCACACCGCCACAAAGAGTAGCCCCCACTCACCGCAACTAGAGAAAGCTGTGCACAGGAACAAAGAACCAAAGCAGCCAAAAATAAATTAAAAAAAAAAATTAAGCCTAGGTCATATATGTACATATAGCAAGAGTGTCTCTTTAAGTATGAATAAGAAACTGGTAGCAATTGTTGCCTCAAGGAATCAGACCTGGATGATGCCAAGGAATGCTCTTGCCAAGGTGCCTAACTTTATTTGGATCAGACTATGGAGCAATTTATGCCCCAGGGCACTGTCAAAAACAGATCAATCAGCTACCAATCCATGGAGAATGACAGCTTGGTGTAATATCAATAGAGGCAGACCAGCAAAAATTGAAGTAGAGCAGCCAAACTATTTTTATTGAAGCATGGTTGACTTACAATATTATAATAGTTGCAGGGGTACAACAGAGTGATTCAATATTTTTATAGATTATACTCCATTTAAAGTTATTACAGGGACTTCCCTGGTGGCTCAGTGGTTGGGAATCCACCCGACAGTGCAGGGGATGCAGGTTCGAGCCCTGGTCCTGGAGGATCCCACATGCCACGGAGCAACCGGGCCCGTGTGCCACAGCTGCTGAGCCTGCGCTCTGGAGCCTGCAAGCCACAACTACTGAAGCATGTGTGCCTGGAGGCCGTGCTCTGCAACAGGAGAGGCCGCCGCGGTGAGAGGTCCATGCACCGAATGAAGAGTAGCCCCCACTTGCTGCAGCTGGGGAGGGCCTGAGTGCAGCAGCGAAGACCCAACACAGGCAAAAATAAATAAATAAATTTATTTTAAAAAAATAAGTTATTACAAAATAATAGCTATATTTCCCTGTGCTGTAAAATATATCCTTGTTGCTCACTTGTTTTATACATAGTAGTTTGCATCTGTTAATCCCACACCACAATCTTATCCATCCCCCCTTCTCTCTTCCCACTAGTAACCACTAGTTTGTTTTCTATATCTGTGAGTCTGTTTGTTTTGTTATGTAAATTCATTTATTTTTTAGGTTCTACATATAAGTGATAACACAGAGTATTTGTCTTCTCTGTCTGACTTATTTCATCCACATTGTTGCAAATGGCAGAATTTCATTCTTTTTTACGACTAAGATATATCCCATTGTGTGTGTGTGTGTGTGTGTGTGTGTGTGTGTGTGTGTGTGTATACACCATATCTTCTTTAACCATTCATCTGTTGATGAACACTTAGGTTGCTTCCATATCTTGGCTATTGTAAATAATGCTGCTACAATGCTATAACTGGGATACATGTTATCTTTTCAAATTAGTGTTTTCATTTTCTTCAAATGTATACCCAGAAGTGGAATTGCTGGATGATAAGGTAGTTCTATTTTTAGTTTTTTTGAGGAAACTCCATTCTGTTTTCCATACTGTATGCACCAATTTACATTCCCACCAACAGTATACTAGGGTTCCCTTTCCTCCACATCCTCGCCACATTTATTATTTGTAGACTTTTTGATGATAGCCATCCTGACAGGTGTCAAGGTGATATCTCATTGTGGTTCTGATTTGCATTTCTCTGATAATTAGCAATGTTGAGCATTTTTTCATGTACCTGTTGGGCCATCTGTATATCTTCTTTGGAATAATGTCTATTCAGGTCTTCTGCACCCCCTTTTTTGCTGCAGGGCTTGTGGGATATTGTAGTTCCCCGACCACAGACTGAACCCAAGCCCTCGACAGTAAAAGCGAGGAGTCTTAACCATTGGACCATCAGGGAATTCCCTGCCCACTTTTCAATCAGGCTGTTTTTTTGATATTTAGTTGCAAGCACTATTTATATATTTTGGATAGTTAACCCCTTCTCAGTCATATCACTTGCAAATATTTTCTCCCATTCAGTAGGCTGTCTTTTCGTTTTGTTAATCATTTCCTTTGCTGCGTAAAAGCTTTTAAGTTGAATTAGGTCCCACTTGTTTATTTTTGCTTTTGTTTCTTTTGCCTTAGGAGACAGATCCAAAAAAATATTGCTATGATTTATGTCAAAGAATGTTCTGCCTATGTTCTATTCTATGAGTTTTATGGCTTCAGGTCTTTAATCCATTTGGGGTTTATTTTTATACATGGAGTGAGAAAACGTTCTAATTTCATTCTTTTATACATTCTTTTTCATACATTCTACATGTATATAGCAGTCTAGTTTTCCCAACACCATTTATTGAAGAGACTGTCTTTTCTCCACTGTATATTCTTGATTCCTTTGTTGTAGATTAATGGACCATAAGTGCATGGGATTATTTTGGGGCTCTCTATTCTGTTCTGTTGATCTATATGTCTGTTTCTGAGCCAGTATCATGCTATTTTGATTACTGTAGCTTTGTAGTACAGTCTGAAGTCAAGGAGTATGACACCTCCAGCTTTGTTCTTTTTTCTCAAGATTGCTTTGGCAATTCAGGGTCTTTTGTGGTTCCATACGAATTTTAGGATTATTTGTCCTAGTTCTGTGAAAAATGTCACAAGTATTTTGAAAGGGATTGCATTAAATCCATAGATTGCTTTGAGTAGTGTGGACATTTTAACAATATTAAGTCTTCCAACCCAGGAACATGAGATACCATTCCATTTCTTTGTACCATCTTCAATTTCCTTCATCAATGATTTATAATCTTCACAGTATAGGTCATTCACTTCTTTGGTTAAGTTTATTCCTAGGTATTTTATTCTTTTTGATGTAATTTAAAATAAATTAGTTTCTTGCTTTCTATTTCTGATAGTTCACTATTAGTGTATAGAAAATCAACAGATTTCTGAATACTAATTTTGTATCCTGCAACTTTACTGAATTCATCTATTAATTCTAATAATTTTTTTTTCTTGCATTATGCGGGCCTCTCGCTGTTGTGGCCTCTCCCATTGCGGAGCACAGGCTCCGGACGCGCAGGCTCAGCGGCCATGGCTCACGGGCCCAGCCGCTTCGCGGCATGTGGGATCTTCCCGGACCGGGGCAAGAACCAGTGTCCCCTGCATCGGCAGGCGGACTCTCAAGCACTGAGCCACCAGGGAAGCCCCAATTCTAATAATTTTTTGATGCAGACTTTAGGGTTTTCTATGTACAGTATCATGTCATCTGCAAATAGTGACAGTTTTATTTCTTCCCTTCCAATTTGGATGCCTTTTATTTCTTTTTCTTGTCTGACTGCTGTGGCTCAGACTTCCAATACTACGTTGAACAGATGTGGCTAGAGTGCACATCCTTGTTTTGTTCCTGCTTTAGAGAAAAGGTTTTAGCTTTTCACCACTGAGTATGATGTTACCTATGGGTTTGTAATAAATGAAACCAGACAAACATTTAACAGAAATATCGGAGAAACGTGCAAAAACCATAGTTTGTCCTGATGCTCTGGAAGACTGTGCAGATGCCCAAGAAGCAAAAGGAGAGGGAACATCTGAGCCTCTGGTCTTTGGCTGAACACAGGACAAACTCATAAACTCCCTGAACTGTGAAAACAGTCTTCAAGCCACACAACATAAATCCAACAGTAAAGGGTGCAAACACCAGTGGCTTAAGGGGGTTAGGAACAACCTCCAACCAATCAGTGGCTGACTGCTGAAATGGAAATGTACAATAAACAAAATGAAAACTTCACTAAGTGGGGCTCGACAGTAGATTTGGACTCATAGGAGAAAGAATCAGCAAAATATAGATCAAGAGAGATCAGGCAATCCAAAGAGTCTCAGAGAAATACGGGACATCATTAAGCACACCAACATATGCATAATGGGAGTGCCAGAAGAAGAGGAGAGAGAAAGGGGCAGAAAAAATTTTGAGAAATTCCAAAATTTGATGGAAACATTTATGTACACATTCAAGAAGCTTAATGAACTCCAAGTAGGATAAAAGCAAAGTGATCCACAGACATATAATAGCCAAAATACTGAAGGGAGCAAGAGAAAATTTACTTGTTGTGCACAAAAGAACTTCAATAAAATTAAAAGTCGAATTTCAATAGAAATGATGGAGGCCAAAAGACTGTGGGATGATACAATGCTGAAAGAAAACCACCGTTAACTAAGAATCCTATATCCAGCAAAACTATCTTTCAAAATGAAGGCAAAATAAAGGCATTTTCACACAAACAAAAGCTGAGAGAATTTATTTCAGCTAACCTGGCCATTCCTGGATAACAAAACCTGAAAGAATTCATTGCTAGCATACCTGCCTTATAATTAATAATAAAAGAAGTTATTCAGGCTGGAAGGAAGTGATAGAAGATGGCAATCTGAATGACACTAAAAAGGAGCACTGGTAAAAGTTAAAATGTAGGTAAATTTTTTAAAAGAGTATGATTATATTATTATTGATTATTTCTTCTATTCCCTTATGTATTTAAAAGAAATTGCATGAAACATTATCTATAAAATTGTATTGTTGGGCCTATAACATAGAAATATAATATATTTGACAATAGCAACACATGTATTAACTACTTTTTAAAAAGAGGGCCTAGGTCAGTATCTAAGGAAAATAAACTTTATCTTAAATCTGACAAGACAATAGACAAGGCCATTGCTTTACAGTTATGTTTTCATTGCGTGGAATTTAGAAACACTGATAAATCTATGTGTTACCTGAGGGCTTTCAGGGTAATTCATGCTTCATATCCATTAACATCACTGACATCACGTGCTTCATAAAGGCAAGACTTACTCAAAAATTTCCCGTCAAATCAAAGCACAGAATACAAGACATATTCCTAATGGCTATTATCTCAATATTCTAAAGAATTAGACTGACCTATGTCCATAGATATCTAAGGCCAAGTATTAGGCTAGCAAAGGAAAGTCTCCCTTTTCCTGGAATTGCTAAAGTGTAGATCCCAAATAAAGGCCTTCAAGATACCAAAAAGCACCTCAAGGACTTAATAAAAAAAAAAGAACACATAATCAAAACTTAAGACCTGAACAACCTGAAAGGCTAAAAAAAAACTGAGTCAACAGTCCACCCACAGATAAACTCTTTAAATAAGAGTTTAAAAACTAACACCTGGACTTTTACTTCTAGCTATGGAAAAGACTTAATTTTTCTTTTCTTCTCTTAACTTCTTTCAAAGACATATGAAGGTTTAAGGGAAAAATTACAATACTGTATTGTGGGGTTTATAATGTATGTAAATATAATATATATGACAACAATAGAACAAGGATATGTTAAGAAATGGCAAAAAGCCAGCAAAGGTTTCAATACAATCTCTATCAAAATTCTTAGCAGGCTTATTTTTAAGAAACTAATATGCTGATTTTAAAATTTATATGGAAATACAAAGAATATAGAATAATCAAAACAATACTGAAAAAATAAATATTCTGCTTTTTCTAGCTGATTTCAAAATTTATCATAAGGTATGTAATCAATACAAAGTTGGCACTGACATAAGGATAGACAAATAGATCTATGGAATAAAATAAAGTCCAGAAATAGACTATTACACATGTACTTTCCGCAGATTTTTTTTTAATAAGGTTTTTTTTTTAACTTCTTTTTTTGGCCGCGCCACGCTGCGCAGCATGTGGGATCTTAGTTCCCTGGCCAGGGATAGAACCCGTGCCCCCTGCAGTGGAAATATGGAGTCTTAACCACTGGACCACCAGGGAAGTCCCCCTACTTTCCACAGATTTTTAACAAAGGTGCCAAAGCAACTCAATGCAGGAAAGTAAATCTTTTCAACAAATGTTCTGGAACAAGTGGATATTCACAGGAAAAAAAGCAATCTAGACCCCTACCTCACACCATATACAAAGCTTAATTTTAGATGGATTACTGTCCTAAACTTAATGGCTAGAAACTGTAAAGCTTCTAGATCGAAGTATCAATAGAGATACAAGAGAGAAGCATGTTTTTACTATCTTGGGGCAGGAAGACATTTCTTACCATGCAGAAAGCAATAACCACACACACACAAAAATTGATATACTAAGACTTCTTCAAAATTCAAAACCTCTCTCATCAAAAGACACTGTGAAAAAAGCAAACAGAAAAGCCACAGGCTGGGAAGAAAATATGCACAACTCATACCTAACAAATAACTTGTACCTAGAATAAAGAACTACCAGATTCAATATATATATATATTTTTAAATTTAAAACATGGGCAAAAGACTGTAATAGATACTTCACAAAGACAGATAAATGATCAATAATCACACAAAAAATTGCTCAAAATTATTAGTCATCAGGAAAATGCAAATTAAAACCACAAAGAGGTATCACTAATATATAACAGAATATATAAAATGAAAGTGATTGGCAACACCAAATGTTGAGGAGGACACGTAGTGCAAGCTGCACTCTCAAACACTGCTGATGTGATTTTTAAATGGTAGAGACACTGTGGGAAAAGATTTGGCAATTTCTTAGAGTTAAATTCAGTAATGCAGCTATTTTTCTCCTAGGTGTTTACCTCAGAAAAATAAAAATATATATCTACAAAAGACTTGCACAAGAATTTTCAAAATAGCTGTATTTATAAAGGGCACCAAACAAGAAACAATTCAAATGTCCATCAATAGGATAATGGATAAACTAATTGTAGTATACAACAGGATACTACTCAACAATAAAAAGAACAAAGCACTGAGACATACAAGAACATGGATGAATCTCACATACAATATGTTGACCAAAAGAAGCCAAACACAGAAAAGCACGTACTGTATAATTCTACTTATGTGAAGTTTCAGAAGGGGCAAAACTAACCTGAAAAAAGTCAGAAAAGTGGCTTGCTGGGGGGAGGTAGGATGGAATCTGAGAACAGGCACAAAGAATTTTCTGAAGTGATAAAACTGTTCTATATCTTGACAGGAGTGTAGGGTACATTGGTAAATTTATTTCACAAAATTCACTGAATTATACACTTAGGATTTCTCTTCACTACATGTAAATTTTGCCTCAAAAAATAAAACAAAACACAACTATAAGCAAATATTGAACTCTACTTATACAGGACTGCCTTTCACAGTGGTATAGCTTAGCAATTCTGAAACTACTTTTGTATACTCTAGGGGCAATGGACAATTTGAATATGGACTCTGGACTAGATAACAGCATTGTATCAGTTAACTTTCCTAATTTTGATAAATGTACTATGGTTAAGTAAGAGATTGCCCATGTTTTTGGTAAACATACATGTAAATGTTTTGTGGTAAGGGAGCACAATGTTTCCAATTTACTCTCAAATGATTCAGAAAAAGAAATAAAATGCATATCTATAAATACATATATGTAGGGACTTCCCTGGTGGTGCAGTGGTTAAGAGTCTGCCTGCCAGTGAGGGGGACGTGGGTTCAATCCCTGGTCCAGGAAGATCCCACATGCCTCGGAGCAGCTAGGCCCATGCGTCACAACTACTGAGCCCGCGGGCCACAACTACTGAAGCCCCTGTGCTCTAGGGTGCGTGTGCCGCAACTACTGAGCCTGCATGCTGCAACTACTGTAGCCCACATGCCAAAGCCCATGCTCCCCAAGAGGAGCCACAGCAATGAGAAGCCCGCGCACCTCAACAAAGAGTAGCCCCCGCTCACCACAACTAGAGAAAGCCCACACACAGCAACGCAGCCAAAAAAATTAAAATAAAAAATAAATAAATACGTATATGTATACATGCACAGAGAGAATAATAAAGCAAATGCAGGAGAATGTTAAAAACTGCTGAAACTAGATAAAAGTTAAAAAAAAATTCTTTTACTACTCTTTCAACATTTCTGTAAGTTTGAAACTGCATTACAATAAAATGTTATACCCCACCTCCACACACACAAAAAAATGTAACACCAGACTAGTTTCATCTATTTCAATATTCCAACAAGGAAAAACATTTCCTTTTTTCTGGCATTACAAGACTGTTAGAGTTAGATCACCTTAATCCAGCTCCCTGGTTTTACAAATGAAGTCCAGAAAAACTAGGCCAACAGTCAGATAATTAGGTAGCAGTGAGTCAGGTTAGAATCCTGATCTCTTGACCCCCATTTCAATACTCTGCAATAGTTTTTTAAAATAGTATTTTTAGCTTTGACACTACCTAATGAAAGCCAGCCAACCTTATTTACTGCATATAGTATTATACTAGGAAAAAAAAAAAAACCCTGCAATTAGGGTACTACTAGAATCAAAATTCTGACACTTAAAAACTACACCGCAATCTATTTGGGATAGGTAGCACACTAACTAAACTACAGAGTACGTTTATAGAAAAACGTATCCTCCATTATAACCATCATAGTAATAAACCAGTCTGGACTCAACACTCACAGTCATAAAGGGATTTGGCCAGGGAGATAGCACACTATTGTTAGTCTTGGTTGCAGGTAAGATATACTATCTACTCAGAAGCTCTTTGGAAAAAAAAAATTGTGACCACCCCCCCCACCCCACGCACTAGAAGAAAGCAAAGCTCACGTGTGATGAACCAAGTTGTATCCTGTACTGACACACTAAGAAAGGAAAGAAGCAGAAGGCTAAAGACATGGAAACTTCAAAACAATTCTCTAAGTGTACAAGGGCTGACCTACCATTTTTTTTTTGATTGTAGAAAAAAAAAAGGTTAATATATTACTAATGTATTATAACAGGGCAAAGGTTCACCATACTATCTTCCTTTACCAGTGAAAGGAAATTAACTTTCAGCCAGGAACGTTATATACTCCCTATTTCAAAAAACTAAGTTAAAGAATAACAAAATGAAAAAAATTGTTTATCTTCAGTTTCATGTTTCATAGGGCTAGTTATATGGTAATCAAAAAAATGTTCAGTGAATTACTGGAGATCTAAATAAACAGATATTCCTTGTACATGGATAGTAAGACAATACTGTCAAGATGTCACTTCTTTCCCATTTGATCTATAGATTCAATATAATCTCAATTAGGGGCTTCCCTGGTGGCGCAGTGGTTAAGAATCCGCCTGCCAATGCAGGGGACACGGGTTCGAGCCCTGGTCCAGGAAGATACCACATGCCACAGAACAACTAAGCCTGTGTGCCACAACTCTGAGCCTGCGCTCTAGAGCCCGTGAGCCACAACTGCTGAGCCCTCATGCCCAAACTACTGAAGCCCGCGTGCCTAGAGCCCATGCTCCACAACAAGAGAAGCCACCGCAATGAGAAGCCCGCACACCGCAACAAGGAGTAGCCCCCGCTCGCCACAACTAGAGAAAGCCCATGCGTAACAACGAAGACCCAACGCAGCCAAAAATAAATAATAAATAAAATAAATATTTTAAAAATCTTATTAAAAATATATAATCTCAATTAAAGTCTCAGAAAGTTATTTTGTGGATATCAACAAACTGGTTTTAAAGTTTATATAGAAAGGGAAAAGACCCAGAATAGTCAAAACAAT
>NW_006774285.1:1323530-1327076 GCF_000442215.2 Lipotes vexillifer | reverse complement strand
GAAAGAGAAAAGCTGGATAAATGATTCTATCCAGGTTCAAGAGTTATTATAAAGCTTCAATAATCAAGACAGTGTGGTAGAGACCGAAGAACAGGAAAACAGATCAGTGGAACAGAAATACAAGGCCCAGAAATAGACCCACACAAATTCAACCAAATTAACTCTGACAAAGGAGCAAAGGAATTACAATGGAGAAAGGAGTCTTTTGAATAAATGGGGCTGGAACAAAAGGACATCAACTCCTACAAGATGACATAGGAGAAAATCTAGATGAACTTGGGTATGGTGATGACTTTTCAGATATAACACAAAGGCATGACCCATCAAAGAAATAACTGATAAGCTGGACTTCATTAAAATTAAAAACTTTTGCTCTGTGAAAGACAATGTCAAGAGAATGAGAAAACAAGTCACAGACTGGGAAAAAATATTTGCAAAAGACATTTCTGATAAAAAACTGTTATCCAAAACATACAATGAACTCTTAAAACTCAACAATAAGAAAACAAATAACCTGATTAAAAAAGGCTGGAACAGACACCTCACCAAAGGAGATACACAAATGGCAAATGAGCATATGAAAAGACAGTTAACATCATATGTTATCAGGGATCAGCAAGTTAAAACAACAATGAAATACCACTACACACCTATGAGAATAGCCAAAACCCAAAACACTGCCAACCCCGAAAGCTGTTGAGGATGTGGAGCAACAGGAATCTCAGGCTCATTGCTGGTGGGAATGCAAAATGGTGCAGACCCTTCGAAAGATAGTTGGGTAGTTTCTCACAAATCTAAACATATTCTTATCATACAGTTTGGCAATGAGTTGACAATCGATATTCATACAAAAACATGTACACTAATGTTTAGAGCAGCTTTATCCATAACTGCCAAGACTTGAAAGCAACCAAGATGTTCTTCAATATGTGAATGGATAAACAAATTGCACACAATGGAATTTTATTCAGCAATAAAAAGAAATGAGCTATCATGCCACAGAAAGACATGGAGGATGGTACATATACACAATGGAATATTACTCAGCCATAAAAAGGAATGAAACTGGGTCATTTGTAGAGATGTGGATGGACCTAGAGAGTGTCATACAGAGTGAAGTAAGTCAGAAAGAGAAAAGCAAATATTATATAATAACACATATATGTGGAATCTAGAAAAATGGTACAGATGATCTTATTTGCAAAGCAAAAATAGAGATAGATGTAGAGAACAAATGTATGGATACCAAAGGGGAAAGGGGTGGGGTGGGAGGAATTGTGAGACTGGGATTGACACATATACATTTTCAATACTATGTATAAAATAGACAACTGATGGGAACATACTATATAGCACAGGGAACTCTACCTAATGCACTGTGGTAACCTAAATGGGAGGGAAGTCCAAATGGAGGGGATATCTGTATGTGTATGGCTGATTCATTTTGTTGTGCAGTGGATGCTAACACAACATTGTAAAGCAACCATACTCCAAAAAAAGGGACATGGAGGAACCGTAAAAGCACATTGCTAAGTTAAGCAAGTCAATCTGAAAAGGCTACATATTGTATGATCCCAATTATATGGCATTCTGGAAAAGGCACAACTATGAACACAGTAAAAAGATCAGTGGTTGCTAAGGGTTTGGGGGAAGGGATGTAGGAATGACTAAGTGGAACATGGGAAATGTTTAGGGCAGTGAAACTATTCTGCACAATATTCTGATGGTGAGTATGTGTCATTACAGATTTGTCAAAACCCAAAGAATTTACAATACAAACAGTGATCCCTTAGTTAATAATAATGTATCAATATTGGCTCATTAATTGTAATGAAGGTACCACACTAATGAAAGATGTTAATAATAGGGAAAACTCTGTGTTTGTACTTTCCCTCAATTTTTCTAGAAAGCTAAAACTGCTCTAAAAAATAAAATGTATTAATTAGAAAAGAAAACTCATCAATAAACTTCTTACCAGGTCTAATGAAGACATTTTCCACAGACAACATTGCTGCTATTGGAAGTAATAGGTCTTCACAGTCCAGAGAAGCAGCCTTTATTACTGCACATGTCAGATGTGGAGGGAGAGGAAATTCTACCATAGACAAACCCAATCTGGTCACATGGCCACTCCTTAATGGAAAGAAAAAGTTTTTAAGTCTTTCTACTTTGGGAGAGTACAAAGGAAATGTTTATCATTCAGAATAAGTCAGATATAATTTAGATTACCTTAAATTACCTCCAGAAATTCAATTCAAGATAAGAAATATGATACACTGTGTCCATTGATAAGAGAAACATAAAGATGATAAATTCCTTGCTCTCAAGGGCCTATATATCCAAAAAACTAAACAATGAGGCAGAATTAAGTAGTATAATAAAAGACACACAATGCTACAGAAGCATGAAAAATGTCCTAAAAGAAATGAGACAATGATAATTACCAAATCTTTTCCTATCACACAATCATGAGAACACGGACTCAGGGTCTCATCATTTTGATGTACCCAGCATAATGCGGCACTGAAGTGGTACTCAGAAATTACTTGTAAGGGAAAAACATAGTGTTGTAGGTCAATTATACTTCAAAAGCAAACAAACATACAAACTTATAGAAAAAGAGATCACATTTGTAGTTACCAGAAGTGGGTGAGAAGGGAGGGGGAATTGGATGAAAGCAGTCAAAAAGTACAAAAAAAAAAAAAAAAGAAGAAAGAAAGAAAGAAAAATTACTTGTTAAATAATACCAATACTTGGGCTTCCCTTGGTGGCGCAGTGGTTGAGAGTCCGCCTGCCGATGCAGGGGACACGGGTTTGTGCCCCAGTCCGGGAAGATCCCGCATGCCGCAAAGCGGCTAGGCCTGTGAGCCATGGCCGCTGAGCCTGTGCGTCCAGAGCCTGTGCTCCGCAACGGGAGAGGCCACAACAGTGAGAGGCCCGCGTACCGCAAAAAAAAAAAAAAAAAAACCAATACTAAACAAAAACAATTTTATGGTACAATTTCAGAACTGTGGTGAAGAAAGATCGAGGACAAATTTTAATTTCAGGGAAAACAATCCATTCAATTCAAACAAATCACTTACTAATGATAAAAGAAAGTATTAAGAACCCTATTTTAGGGCTTCCCTGGTGGCACAGTGGTTGGGAACCCACCTGCCAGTGCAGGGGACACGGGTTTGAGCCCTGGCCTGGGAGGATCCCACGTGCCGCAGAGCAGCTGAGCCTGTGTGCCGCAACTACTGAGCCTTCACTCTAGAGCCCACGTGCCACAACTACTGAGCCCACGTGCCACAACTAATGAAGCCCATGTGCCTAGAGCCCGTGCTCTGCAACAGAAGAAGCCACCGCAATGAGGGGCCCATGCACCACAATAGCCCCCCCTCGCCACAACTAGAGAAAGCCTGTGCGCAGCAACAAAGACCCAATGAAGCCAAACATAAATAAATAAAAAATAAATAATTTAAAAAAAGAACCCAGGGCTTCCCTGGTGGAGCAGTGGTTGAGAGTCCGCCTGCCGATGCAGGGAACACAGGTTCATGCCCCGGT